>NW_005054628.1:0-18055 GCF_000277835.1 Geospiza fortis
GACCCTGACCCTGACCCTGACCCTGACAACCCTAACCCTAACACAGTATAATTTTATAATTATTCATACTTTGAGGCCTAGAGTCCAGCTGTAAACCACCACAGTTTCCCATTTTTTTTTAAATAAACAGCAGTGTCTGTCATCCTCTGCAGGGCCCTTGCAGACAAGATGACAGACACAGCTTTGTGTAAAAACCTCAACCTAGGCCTTGAATCAGGCCTTCAACTCCATTTAACAGGTTCAGGCCTCTTTTTAGTTGGTTATGTGTCCTATAGATTTTTAATTTTTAACACTGGCCCTAGGGAGCTTTCAGGGGGGACCACTAGCAATACAAGTTATCAGTATGGCATTCTGCAGGCTTATAGCTTAACTGTTACAAACTTACAACTTAACTCTAACAACAGGAAACAGCTCAACAGTTCCAAAATTACAACTTGGCTCTAAGAACAAGAAACAACTGAATGGTTACAAATTTACAACTTAACTCTAAAATAAGAAACAGCTTAATCTAGAAACAGGAAACATTTAAATTCTCAAAACTATGGGAAAAACAACGAACAAGAAAAACAATCTTAGTTTAGGCACCTGTTATCTATGGTCTCAAATAAATAAAATCCTTAGTCTACATTTCTTTAAAAATATAAAATCCTTTTAATAGTGTCACCTGTTTTAGGGTATACACAGCACTAGGCATTCCCCCTTTTCTGTTTAAAAAGTATATTTTAAAGTGCTATGAAGGGGATATTAGCAGCGTAACACACCTTATGGTTGTAAGAATTGTATTTAGTGAGGTATACAACTGCTTCTGAAAGTACAATTTACAAGACTAATTCAAAATGATCAAAGGAAATATCTTTTGTCTTAGGTTTCACAGGCCACATCTTGGCACATGAGCAAAAATGATACATTTTTGTGTTTGTAATGTCTTTAAAATATTTGATTCTTGAAGTATTTGAGTAAGGTTACAAGAGTGTTGTCATTCTAAGGGTCCCATTGATGGCCCAAGGTGTATTTTTCTTTGAAGGATTATGAATAATCATTACACTGAAACTGACAATGTTAAGCATTAATGTTGCCATTATTTACAGTTACCACAAGGTATGTCCAGTTAGATATACGGTGATAAAGTCTAGGTAAATATTATCATGAATATTGTTCGAGAATAATGTATGTAAGGCTTTCTTTTACAAGCATATTGAGTATGTTAACTTTTGGTGTTTTCTTAATAACCCTATAAGCTTTAGAACTTTCTCTGTACCTTTGGCTGGTTAGTTATAAATTTGTCTCACATCTTTTATGCTTAAATAGTATGTCTGCAATTCTGGATAACTGAGAACAAAACTTAATTTTAGGCTTAGCACAGGGGGACCTGCCAGGGTCAAAAGGGAAACTTCGGCACTGTCATGGCTCAGCAGCGGCAGAGGCATCTTCTCTGGTGTATAGTGTGTTCTTACCTGGTGTATAATCTAGAGCAGTTATACTGCCTCTTACCACAGGGAAAACTGCTAACCTCCTGTCCTCTGGCTCTCAGCTCCAGGCCCATCAATGTGTTCTGCTGCTTTATGTCCCTATCTGCAATAGTGGCTTGTTTTACCTTCTGCCAAACAGACACAGGATCAAACAAGGTTTTTATCAGTAAGGCAAGAGCAGTGTTATTGCAGCGTCCCACAGAGGAACAGCGCTTCTGTGTCTCTTTGCCGGTGTCCCTTGCTGGTACACATTCAAGGGCCAGTTCCTGCTCCGGTGAAATCTTGGCAGCAGCAGTGGTAATTTGGGGATTCCCAGACTCTGCTGCTTCTGGGTGTGATGTTCAGCTGGGACTTGGGTCTAGGAGGAAGTGGTTCTGGTGCGCTCAGGGTCTTTGCAGGCACTGTTGGAACTGTGAAGTTCTCCATTGCCATGGGAACCATGTGATCAGCACAACTAAACACTATCTCAGAATACCTGCTGGGCTCAGCTGCAGAGCTTGGCTCAGCCACAGGTAGGGCTCGGTGGCAGTTGCACACGTGGCAGCAGGCTTGGGCAGCTCAGTAGCAGCCAGGAATAGTTCTGCAGCAAGGTGCCCCCCAACACAGGTGGGGCCCCATCGTGCCAGGGCTGGGCATGGTCTTGCTGCGCCTAGGTACGAATGTAGGGGTGTTTTCAGGCATGGCAAAGCATGGAGAGGTAGAGTGCTTCCAGCAGAGACAGATACAGGGATTTCAACCAGTGCTTCATGGCACAGAGGAGCTGGAATCTTGGAGGGGCTGGGCACTGCTTCTGTTATCTCAGCCAGCGTGGCAGGGTATGGTGGAGGGGTAGCAACCCCTGCTTTGAGGCCATGCACCATCCCACAGGTGCAAGGCATCTTCCAGCAGTGGTGGTTAGGTGCCTTGCAGTGGCTACAGCAGCAACACACCTTCCTGTCACTATGAAGCACCACTTCTGGGGTCTCAGCAGGGTCAGCAGGGCACGGCAGAGTCACAGAGTGCCTGTTTGATGCAACTCTGCAGCATGGGGTCTCTCTGCCCTCTGAATGGATGGCAGCGCTCTCTGCTGACAATGCACACTGTTCTTGGGCAGTTACAGAGGTTTCTGCCAGCACGACAGAACTAGGGGCATTAGTGTGTGGAGCAGGAAAGTGGTCAGTTGTTTCAGAGGTCTCGGCAGCCATGGCAGGGCATGGATGGATTGTAGGGTGCCCATTTAACACAGAACGGCCGCTTGGGGTGGTTTTGCTGACAGCCTCAGGGACGGGGCAATCCACTGACAGATCCTGGTCCTTGAAGGTGTCAGGGTGCTCCCTGGGTACGTCACCCTTGCTTGGGGAGGCCCCATGACTCTACCCATAGGCCTCCCAGTGTGTTGTACTTTCTGTACCCATCCTTTTTCTTCTCGCACCCAGAACAGCATCTGCCCACCCGGCCACCCCCCTTGGTGCCCTCTTTCACTGTTTGCCTCGGCAGACAGTGCCAGTTGCGATCTCTCTGCTGTTCTCATCACCTGCTCAATCTGCAACATTTTTATCATGTTCATTATGAGTCTCCGTGGTTTGATAACATAAATGTCAGAGTCATCTCCTGTGGAGGCAGCTGTAAGGATATGTCAGCCAGCCCACTCCCAAGTTTTTATATCAAGGGCAACCCCTTCTGATACATCCAGTCCATGGCTCTCATACCACCCTATGAGAGCTAATAAAGCCCATTCCTCATATATTTCAAAACTTTTCTTTAAAATGGGAGTCCATAACTTCAGGAGGGAGTCTTCTGTTGTTGAAGCCCATGCTCGCATGCTGCTGGTGTCTTCCACTTACAAAAAGAAAAAAAAGAGAAATTTAAAAAAAAACAGAAAAGGGGGTCCAGGCCAATCACAGCTTTTTATATGCCATTCTTTGCACCTCAAAGGCTGCAGGCAACTCTTCCTGGTTGCCCCATCTGTCTCCCTGCTCAATTGGTGACAGCTGTTGCGATCACAGGTCCACCAATTGTCACAGTTTAGGAGACAGACCAATGACAAGACACACTGAGTTCATGCAGCAATGACTCACTTTATTCAGCTCTTGCTTCCTTATATACCTTAGCAGCCCAAGAGGTTAATCCTCATTGGCTGAGCCAGTTACTTCCTGGTTAGCCAGCCAATAGAACCCTGAGTCTCCAATGGCCTGGACCTGCTCTTACTGGTCGAATTATATAAGGCAATTATGTAACTGATCATATATTTCCATTATAATTTTATAATTATTTCTATTTTGAGGCCTACAGGTCAGCTGTAGGCCATGTGAAATCTTCCCCAGTTTTTCCCTGTTAAATGTGTTTATTGATGATTATGAGAGATTTGAGTAACCCCTGTTTATTTTGTTCTTTAGAAGAAGAGCCATCCATGCCATGGCATCTATCCTGTGGGTACACTATGTTGCCATCATTGTGTGGTCAGCCTCAGAGGCATGGATCGTCCCATGTCGGAGAAGGGAGGACACGGACACCATGTGGTCGTCAGTGACACTCGATTTATTGCTCTTCCATTCTATATTTATATAGTACATAATGAGGTTCATACATATTGCAAAACTAAGCTCATGATTGGTTAGTAACTTATCAATCGAATACGCCTATTTCTACATTCTTGAAGGTACTCTTTTGATACATTCTGCGTGCTTTCAGTACTAATCTCTCTCCCACATCCTCATGTTGCAGGCAAGGTCATCATCTGTCAGCATTCTTTTAGTTACAGCTTTGCAACTAGATCCTTTTTTCACATCCTACTTATGTCTTCAAACCAAGTTCCTTAAGCTGAAGCAGGTTTTGCTCACTATGGCCCTTTTCCTGCAGCCAGCCCTGAACAAAACTCTCCACAGTCCCACAACCCCGAAAGAACATGTGAGTTGCCTTGGCAGAGACTGTTTAATAGAATCACATCTGCCTGTCGACAGCAGCAGCAGAAGACCCAATGTCCACCTGCCTGGTGGGAATCCCTTTTAAATCATAAGTGTACCCCCCAAATTTGGTACAAATTTGAGACAAGTCTGACCAAGGTATATCCCCCTCTCAGATTGCATGCCAGTCTCTCCTGGAATCCGACCCACTGCCACCAACCCATTACTGTCCTGGAGAGACCACACAATCCCAAGTTAAACCTGACACGTTTTATGTTCCTCCCCTGCTCCTTTTTGCATTCATTTTGAATACTACCCCCATGATAGGAGTTTCTATACAGAAATTAAACAAGACAGGAAAAGATTCCAGAGAAATCCGTGGTGCGGTATCATCAGCCATGTCTACATGGCCTCCATCACTGATGGTCACCTACACAAATTGGACAGAGGCACATTCTTACTTTGCCTCCTGGAGCCTGGGCTGGGATCCCCTCTCACCTGCTTGGAGGCCCATGTACTCTTGACCAATTAACACTGTTGACAACCAACAAAACCCAAATTAATAACTGAAGAACAATTTGGCTATCCAAAAGAGAAGTATCAAGGATTTGGATGAAAATTGCAATTCCAAAATTATCATTTGGTCTAAATCCAAAAGAACTGTGGTATCCATCTTTTTACCATGGGTGTCCACAGAGAAGGCTCTAGGTGAATGGGGTCACCTAGAGTGTTGGGTGGTGAAACAGCCAAATTCAACATTGAATGCCATAAACGACCTCTTAGCAGACAAGAAGATTACTAGGCAGGCCACCCTCCAAAATCAGGCAGCCATTGACTTCCTGCTGCTGCTGCACAATCATGAGTGCAATGAATTAGAGAGTCTCGGCTGTTTAAAATTGACATCTAGGAGCGTGGACATCCGTGTCACCCTGAAACAAATTAAAGGACATTCGACAAGAATACAAGGAGTGGCTCAACAACATTTTCCGAGGATTGGGACTCTCCAGATGGCTCTCTTCCTTCATAAGGACTACTCCTCTTGCTCATCTTAGCTATCACTATAGTTTTGGCCATGGTGTCCATGGCCAACCCTGAAAGATCTTTGCTTATCCTCAGTTATGAAGACCACCTCTCCCAAAAACAATGTGACTGAAACCCATGCCTCCCAACTCCCTCCATCCTGGTTTCATGATGTTTACCCTGACTACAAATACCACCCTGATCCCTGTTTTTGAAAAAGAAAAGAGGAGGTGTTGCAGTTCATATTTTGTTAAGTTACTGTTAAATGGTTTGTTTGATTGTTCCCCTATGTTTTCCCCAAAGCTGGTTTATCCCTAAGTTGCACCCTCCCTCAAAACTGTCCCTCAAGCCATTACCCTCCCTTTATTCCAGCCCCTTCCCTGCCTGTCAAGGCAACTCTGCCCCTATTTCATGAACCTTCCCTGCTACTCTCTCCCTGGACTAATCCCTGAATTAAACACCCACTTGCAGATCCCCTAATCTAAGATGTGCCATTGGCTCATGTGACCTTTCCCCTCTCCTCCCCCTACCCTGATTGGTCCCACATTACTGATGTAATCCCTTTGCTCCACCTGTGAAGTTTCCCTATTGGTTGGTTTTTTGTATCCACCCCCTGGTTTATGACAGTATTTAACCCCATACACTGAGGTGCTTGCAGGTCTCTGCTTCTGAAGCCTTCACCCAGAATAAACCTTTCCCTGTCGAACCTCACAACTGAAGAGTCTCCTCCTTCTCCTTCGCCCAATCCCTGACATCACTCATTCTGCACCATAGAGCAACTGGCTCTTCAGGTTCAGCTGCGGGCAGAACCCAGTCCACACCTGTTCCCCACTCCTGGCACAGCATCGGAGTGCCAACAGAGCTAGCCAGGGCTTCAGCGCGCTGTGTCACTACCCTTTTTGGCCACATATGTCTAGTTCTGGAAAGTTCCCAGTTCCCTGTTTGCCTATTGGCCCTTGTTCCTCTGCATTTCCACTCCCTATTGGTTGTTGTCCTTTTCCCCATCTCTGTACTGCTCCTGTGCCCTCATCCCATTGGCCTTGATGTTCTGTTCTGCCTTCACTTGCCCTGTACTTACGCCTGGACCCTTCTGTTCTGTAGCAGACAGAGCAGTGGTAAGGGTGCCACAACCTTCCTGAAGAAGTGTCCTGAGAAGGAAGCTGAGGGGCACAGGCATGTCCTTCACTCAGCCTGGCGAGTGATCTTCAGCTCTTCTAGGCAACATGGAGGAAGAAACAAGAGCCTTGTATGGTGTTCCACAGCGGTCAAGCCTTTATTATGAGCAGGGGCACTCTGTGAAGGATGCCAGGGACAACAGCTCCAGAGAGTCCAAGGGAAAGCAGGACTTTAGATAGGAATAACAAGGGGTGGGGCAGAACACTGGAATGAATAGGGTGAGGGCACAGGGGTGGAGCAAAGGAGACGGGCCAATGGGGTATAAAGGATTAACATAACATAACAAAGGATTCTGGGGTGATTTTTTTTTTACTCATTACAACTGCAAGGGTTGTGACTTAGGGGTTGGTCCTCCAAGGGAGAGCAACAAGCTCCTCCCCTGGTTCTCTGGCCCCCACACTCCTGTATCCCTTGTCTTTTATCCCTGGACCCCTTTGGCATGAGGATGAAATAAACCCTTTTAGAACTCCATATAGAAGACCCTTCCTGCCTACTTTTAGCCAAGATATCCGTGGGGGGTGTGTGTGTGTGTGTGTGTGTGTGTGCATGTGTGTGTGTGCATGTGTGGAATGTGTGACTGTTTGTGTGCCTGCCCAAATACCTTCTGGTGGAGATGCTTTTGGGAAGGTAGCAGCAATTCACCATCTACCCATGCCACTACAGCTTGTCACAGTTTCAGAGACAGACAAGTGATAAGACACACTGTGTTCATGCAGCAACAGCTCACTTTATTCAGATCTTACTTCCTTATACGCCTAAGAAGCCCATGAGGTTAGTCCTCATTGGCTAAGCGAGTTACCTCCTGGTCAACCAGCCAATAGAACCTTAACAGCCTGGACCTGCTCTTACCAGTTGAATTATATAAGTAAGGTAATTATGTAATTGATCACATATTTCTATTATAAATTTGTAATTATTTATACTTTGAGGCCTACAGGCCAGCTGTAGGTACCACAACAGCTAGCTGATCCAAATACAGAGAAGGATTAAAAAAGAAATCTTCTGTCCTTGGAGAACTAGTCAATCATACATCCAGAAGTAGTCACAGGTCTGTTAATTTTCTTTCCCTGCTTGTCCTGTCACACAGAGGATCATCAAGCGTGGACTCTGAGTGTCAAAGTTGTGGGTGATTTTGGTATTGTTCATCTCATAAAAGAAGAGCTGACTCTCAGAATTGAGACCCTTTAAGGAGCAGTCACATTAATATACAAATTAAACAGGCAGTATGTGGGCATCAATATGGTTTGCCTGGACATCAGGAATTATCAAGTGAACATAATTTGCTGTTGTTAATAAGTTTTGTAGTGTTAGTTCTAACTTCTCATGTAGTAAATGAAGGGGAGCCTTCTATCGCCATTGCCTCAAAGTAATATTTCACTTACATTAGGCAAAGGCTTTTTTAGTATTAGTTCTTCCTCCTGTTGCTTCTACTTGGCCTGTTAATCAGCCAGGAAAAAAAGTATGTATAACTTTAGGCAATTTAAAAGGACAAGGTATTTTATACTTGACTATGGCCTTTCCTGAAAACCCATTTTCTACTTGTCTCGTTGGGTTACCTTTAGATACATGGCCACATACTCCTTCAGCTCATGTTCTTCATTTTAAAAATCATGCTGAAGTTTGGGATCAATGTTTGGGATCAATCATATCTCCCTCATGCAACCCCTGAGCCCCAAGAATTAGAATTTTTGTGATCTGCAAAAATGGACTTCTGTGTTAAATTTAATTATTCTGGAGCCAACCAATCTAAAGCATGGGATGTTTCTTTGAGCCAAGCCCTATTCAGAAATGAAACTGACTGATGTAATTACACTTCCACCAACATCTCTCGCTCTACTAATGCTCCATTATTATTACCAGCAGCAGTGGTTTTTACTTGCAGAGATAGAGCTTGGGTTGCTATTCCGTCGCATATTAAGGGAGGCCCCTGCAGTCTAGGATGACTCTCGCTGTTAGTACCCAACACATCCATGATTTCACAGCATAGATTTCCACAGAGAGGGAAACAGTATTCATGTGTTTATCCCTGAATAAAGCAAATAAAGCAAATAATGATTGTGGAACAGAAAGGGGGAGATGTGGAAGATTAGACAGATACAGAAGATGAGCTGGGTAGCACCACCAACCTCCTGGCCCTGGTACAGTGGAAGCCATGGGAAAGATAAACTCAAGACAAGAACAAAAGTGAAGACATCATGTCTGCTCACTCTGACAGGTCTGACAAGAGAAGATCCAATAAGGACATAGCTAGCACAAAAGAATGTAACAGGGACTTGATAAACAAAAAGATTGTTTTACTGAGGGAACAGGGGCAAAGGAGTCTGAATGGAAAATTTTGTATGAAACTTAGAGAACCATAAATACTGGTGACTAATGTAATAAACTGGCTTTGCTTGCATAGCATGATCGGTGTCTCTCAATCCTTGCAGGGACCTAGGGCTGGGTGACCAGAACTGGTCAGGTCCAGGTCTAGTTATGGCCACTGGTGACGTGGAGCTGGGTGATGGATGCAGGGGTGTCTGGGACTAGGTGACAGGAGTTGATTGGCTCCAGGTCAAGCTGGCAGCAACTGAAGGATGGTGTCACTTTGCGTTTCCTGACCCTTTTTCCATCGTTTCCAACACTTCTCCCTTAATCATTCTCAGATTAACAGCCTCGTACTGCCCCGTCTGTACCAGAAAGAGCCAGCCCATCTGCCAGCAATACAGGTGGCAGCACTCCTGCACACACAAGGGGCCAATGTAGCTGCAAGCTGCCTCCTCTGACAGCAGTAGCCAGAACCTGACTGCTTCTGCCAGGGGCAAGAGAATGGCCATCACCACAGCAGCAACAGCCACCTATCGCTTGTTCCCACTGCTCAGGGCATCCACAGTGAGCAGGGCACAGCCACAGATGTTCAGAGCTTGAGGACTGCACCACACCACCACAAAGCCTGTGCTGCAGGTACAAAGGACAAGAACCAGATCCCTATGCATGACATCCCTCACAAGAACTACATGTGGAGCCAGAGACATGGCCAGCAGCCAGCAGAACGCTGAGACTGGGCACACAGCATGGCTTCATCAGCTTCCCTGGGCAGAGATGCAGGGACGTGGCACTGGACAGAGCAACATTGTTAAATGCAACCTCAGCAGCAGGTCTCTGCTGGCACACCACAAGACTGCAAAGGATCTGAGCATTGTGTCTAAGACAGAGCCTTCACAGGACATTTTTCACACTTTCCCCTTCACATTTTTTGCACTTCACCCCTTTTTTTCCTCACATCTTCCCCTTAATGTTTCTGATGACTTCCCTTTACTTTTTTCACACCTTCCCTCTCACATTTCTTGCATTTCTCCCATCAGATTTCCTTGCCCTTCTCTCTCCTCAGTTTGCCACTCTTCCCCCTCTCACATTTCCAACACTTTTCTCTCACATTTCTCTCACTTTGCCCCTCACATCGGCAGCCCTTTTTCTCCCTTCACATTTCCTACACCTTCTCCTTACATTTCTCACACCTTTTCCCTCATCTTTCTTTCCTGCGACACTTTCCATGTCACATTTCTAGCCCTTTTCTCTCCTAAGTTTTCCTGCTCTTCCCCCCCCCCCACTGTCCACTCTTTCCCTTCACCCTCCTCCCACTTGGCCCCTCACACTTCCCACCCTCTTTTTCCCTCATGTTTTCCTGCCCTCTTGCCCTCACACTTCCCACACTTCCTGCATGTTTCCTACATTTGTCCCCTCACACTTCTCAAAATTGTCCCCTGAAGTTTCTCACACTTTTTTCATCATGTTTCATGTCCTTTTCCTCTCCCGTTTCCTGGCCTTCTCCTCACACATTTCTTACTTTCCTCCTCATGTTTCCTGCCCTTTTCCACCCCCATGCTTTCTTCCCTTTTTTCACTCCTGTGTCCTGCCCTGTCCCCCTCACATTTCCTGCTTTTTAAATGGCAGATGAGGTTACAAACTGCCTTGCATTTCTCTGCGTATACAGAACAAAGCTGCAATACTGCATTAATCAACCTATTGTCTATTCATCATCTAAACATACACTCACACTGCTCCAGGGCAGAGAGACACAGGGTCTAGAGCAGGATGCCCCCATATGGCCCTAGGGTAGTTCTGGGGACAGCAACCCCAGTAGGTTGGGGCTAGGAAAGGAGCAGCTGCGGGGAGTGCTGGGAGGCACCTCCTCCTTTGGACAGCATCCAAGCCACTATCTTGTGCACAGCACCTGCATGACAGGTCTCACACTGGTCCCAGTGGCTGCAGGTGGAGACACCCTTCCCGGGTAGGGCTGACATAAATATTCCAAAGCCATACTGCTTACAGTATTTCAACTGGATCAAGAAAAACTGAGTTGGATTGTTTAAAGTATTAAAAACCATAAAAAAGTTGCATAACCAAGGCAAGAAGTTGCTCAACCAAGCCAACAGGGCAGGAGACAATGCTTGAGTCCTGTTCTCAGGTGACATGTGATGATGAATGGAGGAAGTAAGGTAGAGTCAATTCCCCAAACCAGACTATTTCCCAAACTGCATGTGCATGCTCCACTTCAAGGTGTACACCTCTGCATATGTAAATGTAGCAGCAGCTCTCTGGCCACAGAGAGCAGGTAGAGGCCTTCCTAGGCATTTTTCCCTGGGGAAGGCTGCAAGAAGCTGTGAGAAAGCTCAGAGAAAGAATGAAAACAATTCATATCTCCACTTGCTGCATCTGTTGCTAGGCAAATGTGGAATGTGTTATGGAGATTTGATTACCAAAGGGTAGTGGTGTTTTGGTTGGTTGACCAATGAGGTCAAAGCTGTATTGGACAGGCTAGAAGGGGTTACAGGTTTCTTTAGAATGCTGTACGAATATAGTATAGAAGAATAAAACAATGCCTCAGCCTTCTGCATCATGTGCATCACTGCTAATTACACCTGTGTCAGGGGGACCTCTGCTCTGACATGTAAATGGCTTCTGAGAAGCAGAGAATTCTGGGAATTTAGATATTATGTATTTGTTGAAGATTGCATGCAAGATGTTTTCCATTACCATCTGTATGGCTGATTACCTTGTCAAGTGAGCAGTTTGCCTTATCTCTCTCTTTGAATGACCACATTCACACCTTGCTCGGTAGGGGACCTCCGCTGATAATAGACTATTGAATATCAGTGCATGACTGATAAGAACTATAACATCCCATTGTGAGATGCTCTGCCCAGAGGGAGGAGCCAAGCACTGCTACCCCAATATACTCTGAGATTCTGAAACTGCAACTCGGTTTTTCTCCACGAGATTCCCCAGAGGAACAGCAGCTGCCTTTTCCTCTTGGATCTTCAGAGGAAGACTACATCCTTCTCTACAGAACCCCCTTGCTCCAACAGAACCACACCTGATACTTCAGAGGACTGCAGCCACATTTTCAATCGGACTACCACCAACACCCTGACCAACAGGGTGTCAGGTTGGGTTCTGACACTGTCAGTGTTGTTCCAGTGGACTGCATTGTTTATTTTATTCTTTTTCTTTCTTCCCTATTAAAGAACTGTTATTTCCTGCTCCCATATCTTTGCCTGAGACCCCCTTAATTTAAAATTATAGCAATTCGGAGGGGTGGGGAGGGTTTACATTCTCCATTTCAGGGGAGGTTCCTGCCTTCCTTAGCAGACTCCTGTCTTCCCAAACCAAGACAGTATGCTTTGTATACAAGTGATAATTTTGGAACTTCATGTATGTTGTAAACATCAGGAGGAGCAGTGTCCCCCATAACTGACACCAAAATAATGTCTGCTTCCTAATACTGAAATTACAGTGTTAGAATTATATTCTTCCTGACATTTCAGTGACATGACAGGCATTGTTTCTCATGTTTTACTTTCCCAGACTGGGATTTGGAAATGTTTCTTCTTTGCTGTGTTACGCTGCTTCTTCCTTGTACATAACATGAGTTGCCATCTCACTCATTTTACTCTAAGAAATGGGAATAATAGGGTTCAGATGAGCATTCAAATGTTCTCTTGGTATCATCCTGCAGAGAGATTCCAAGCCTCAGGCAGCAGACACACTGAAGTGGGGAAGGCCTGTTTTTTGGGGGGCTCCAAAGTGAGAAGCTGACACTATGGCAGGACCTGGGTCCTGAATGCTTGCCATGACCTTTGGCAGCCTCTCCATCTGATCCAGCCTGGGGATGCCTGAGGAAAACTGGCCGGTCAGGGCTGTCACTGCACCTGGCACAGGCAGGGCATCTCCTGGACAAGGTCACAAGGGTTGTGGAGCTATGGGGCCACCATGCGCAGCCCCTCAGAAGCTTCCCAACCAGAGCCTGTACTGTGGTAAATTAAGATGGAAAGCACCTCATGGGTCAACCCAGCGGCAGTTTTGTAAAAGAAGTGCAAAGGTCACATGCACAAAAGAGAAGAAAAGCACTGCAAAAAGGGCTGAGAGGCCACATGTGTGACTGGGAGGAATAACCAATGTCCCTGTGGGTCCCAATACTCCCTCCAACCCCACAAGGGACATTGGAGGCATGGGAGACAAGGAAGATGTTTGTAACATGGGGATCTGTAGTCCTGGTGGGTCCCCTATGAGGACACAGGGACAAAGGGAGCTAGTGGATCCCCATGGAGACATAGAACATGGGGGGCTTGCAGGTCCCTCGTAAGGATGCAGGGACAAGGATGGCTGGTGGATCCCCATGGAGACAGGGATTGGGGGAAGAAGGGCAGGATGGCTGGGCAAGGAACAGTGCCCCTAGCCATTGGGAGGCCTCACCCCAGAGATTTTTCTGTAATGTCACATTCATGGCTACATCCCTGTTCTGAGGCATGAAGAAACAGAAGAGCAGGATGCCTGGGTGATGGGCACATGTATCTTGGTCTTTGAGGTGAATAGGGGTGTTTCTGAGCTCAGGAGCACCTGAGCATCAGCTCCAAGCCTCATCAGGACTTGGCAGCCTTTAGCAGGCACCAGATGAGATGCAAGGTGCATCTGAGGGAGATTTAAACAGCTCTAGGAAGTCTGAGTGACCTCGAGTGAGGTGAACAGGAGTGCATAATCCAGGGCATGGCATGGACTGGCAGTGAGGGCCTGTCACGGCAGCTTGCACAGTGGCTCATCCAGGCAGGGCAGGCAGTGGGGCAAGCAAGAAGGACTCCTCTCTGATCATCTGAGAGCAGCCAATAGAGTCAGCAAACAGACTCAGTACCAGGTAAGAAAGAGCATGAAGAGATTCTTTCATCCCCAATCTTACTAACCAGTTATGGTACTGACACACCAATCCTCTGTGGATTCCTTCCAACTCAGAATATTTTGATTCTGCATATCATAGGATGGCATCGGGGCTGCAACGGGCTGGGGGGAGAACTGATGGCGTACAAAGGGGACCCTACAGGGCTGACAGTGGCTATAAGAGGCTTGAAAGTCTGTATGTTGCTGAAATGTGGGGTGCCAGCTGAGTTTGGGGAGACACAGGGGACCAGGGGAGCCATATAATATCAAGGGCACATACGGGGGAGCTAGCAATGACCTTCAGGTTCAGTGTGTCCCCATGTCTGGTGTCACCATGTCTTCCATGTCTCTGACCCCATCAAGGCCATTCCCTCGTTTACCTTCATTTTCAGGAGTGTGACTCCACAGCAATTCATCATCAACCGATGGGAGCTCAGCCACCAGGCCAGGTATCCCTCCAGTGCCCCCCTCCCGCCAGCAGCTGTCACTCCAAATCTGTTTAGGCGCTATGGAGAAGGATTAAAGTTCAGAAGGAACAGGCAGGGAAGAGCATGGGCATTGTGGAGATCCCAGGGTGGGTATGAGACTCAATGGGTGACAGGAGTGCTGGACTGGGGGTGTACCCAGGTTGAGTAGCCGGTGTGTCTGAGGTTTCTCCCTCAATGCATGCGGTGTGGGGTGCATTAAATGCCACTCCATGGACTGTGGAGTGGGGCATCATTCTGCCCATGAAGACTAAGGCATGATTCAGAACACTGCATGCATGAGATTTCTGGTGCTGTGGAGTGCCTGGGAGCCAAGGGCTGGGGCCTGGGCACTTGCAGAGTCCAGAGCTGGGAGATGGAACCTGACTGGGTCCTGATGAGAGCTGAAGGGAGCTGAAAGAAGCACCAGGGTCCAGGGCTGGGTGACAGAAGCTGGGCAGGTCCAGGACTGTCGGTAGATGCTGGCAATATCCAAGGCTGAGTGATAGCTGGAGGGTCTGGGGCTGCAGTGGGGTCCACAGCTGATGTGACCTGGAGGCTCACATTTCATGCCCCTTCTTCAGTCATATTTTCACTTTTCTCTTCATATTCCCCACAATTTTCCCCTGGATTTCCCAGTTTTCTTCACACATGTCCCAAACTTTTCCCCCTACATTTTCTAGGGCTTTTTCTTTCTTCCTGTTTCTCACAATTTACTCCTCCTGTTTCCCGCCCTTTTCCTCCTTCACATTTCCCTCCCTTTTTTACCTCATGTTTCCTGTCCTTTTCCTCTCACATTTCCCACCTTTTAAATACCTTGACAGATTGCAGAAGCAGTGGCCTGCTTGGGCCATCCTGACCTTGATTAACAGCTCTTCTCCCATGGGACACTGCACACCAAAGGATCAAATACAGCTATAAAAACCTGTGCTTTGATGTACAGCCCTGAAATCTGGTCTGTGAATGTCTGTGGGATTAATTTTAAGAGCTAGAAACATCAGCTCTACTCTTTATTTTGTATGGTTACTTTCTCTCTCCTACTGGCTATATAATTGATCCTAAATTTGGACACGGAAGAAACACACAAACACTCAAGTGTGTTTAATAAAGATGATCCTGCTTGACAAAGTCATGGTCTGTTATTTTCAGTTGCTACACAGACAAGGTTAAAAACTGGCTTCTGTATCTTTGTACAGACCAGGCATCATGAGGCTGTCTCGGGGCTCTGCCTCTAGTCAAGGAAGCCACCTCCATCCCATGCTTCCACTTTCCCACAGGTGGAGCTGAGGCAGATGCAGGTGAACCCCAGGCAGATGTATGCAACACTGCAAGGCAGCCAGAGCCAGGTTTTAACATCTTCCCACCCCAAGGAACTGCTGACAGGCAAGCAGGAGGAACAGACAGGGGGCAGGAGCAAGGGCCACAGTCAGGCAGTCTTTCTCCTCAGCTTCTCTTGCAGATGAACAGCCTGGTGCACTGTGTCAATGCCTTGTCCACACCAGAGTGACACCGGAAGAGACAGCCCATCTGACAACAATACAGGTGGCAGCACTCCTGCACATACAAGCTGCCTCCTCTGACAGCAGCATCCAGCAGCTGACTGCTTTGCCCAGGGGCAGGAGAACAGCCATCACCACAGTCAACAAGAGCCCTATTGCTCAGGGCATCCACAGTGAGCAAGGCACAGCCACAGATGTTCCAAGCTTGAGGGCTGCACCACACCACCCTGAAGCCTATGTTGCAGGTGCAAAGGACAAGAACCAGATCCCTATGCATGACATCCCTCACAAGAACTACATGTGGAGCCAGAGACATGGCCAGCAGCCAGCAGAACGCTGAGACTGGGCACACAGCATGGCTTCATCAGCTTCCCTTGGCAGAGGTGGCGGGACGGGGCACAGGACAGAGCAACATTGTTAAATGCAACCTCAGCAGCAGGTCTCTGCTGGCACACCACAAGACTGCAAAGGTTCTGAGCATTGCGTCCAAGACACAGCCTTCACAGGAAGTGAAGATGAGCAGTCCAGCCTGTGCAGAGCATAGACTAACCCTGCTCAAGAAAGCTAGACAAATTTTCCAGGATTTTGAAAAAATCACGAGTCATCAGAGGGTGCTAGAGCTTCTGGAACCAAATTTTCCAATCATGCCACCCTATCTGAGGAAGAGAAAGAGTGGGAAGATGATGGATAGCAAAAGCTCTGCCAAGGGAAGACATTAAGGACAAAGAGCTGTTCCAAAATGAAGAAACCAAGAACTGGCTGAAAGGCAAGACAACAATGAAAAAGATCTGTCTCAAAGTGAACGCAGGAAATGAAGAGTTGGCACAGTGAGAAAAATATAGTGATAAAGAGCTGTCATAATGGGAATACAACAAAGACATGTCCCAAGAGGAAGATGGGAATGACAGAGAGATGTCCCAAGGCAACTACAGGAGAGACAAAGACCTCTCCAAAAGGGAAGAGGAGAATGACAAAAAAGTTACCCATCAGGAAGACAACAAACACATGTCCCAAGATGAAGATCATTTTGACAAAGGCATGTCCTAGTAGGAAAATGACAATGACAAAGAGGTCTCCCATGGGAAAGACAATGTCCCAACAGGAACAGGAGAAAGACCAAGACCTGTCCCAAGGGGAAGGCAGCAACAACAAAGAGCTCTCTCAAAGGGAAGATGACAATGAAAAAAAAACTGCCTCATTGACAAGACAAACAAGACCAAGGTCAGTCCCAACTGGAAGATGATGTTAGCTACAAGCACCTGGGACAACTCCTTGGGCCCAGTGAACGAGGACCCTCACACTGCTACCCAGAGGAGGCCTAGCTGTCTCAGCAGCATGGTCACAGAGGTAGCAGGAGAGGCAGCTAGTGAGCTGAGCACTTCCTGCCCCAATGGGTGCCACAGCCTCTGAGCCAGCTTCGGTCAGAGATCCTGAGGAAGGGGAACACCAGGCATCTCTTGCTTCTGAGGAACAAGAGGCAGCAAAACCAGCTTCTCTGGCCTTCAATGGGCAGCTGACAGGTGCAGGGGCAGAGAGCCAGGCAGAGGCACTGCATAGCCACTGCTGCTCATCCAGTCCTTCACCTCGCTTGTTAGATGCCCATGGCCACAGCAGGCAGTGGGCAGGGACAGCTGGGAGGTCTCAGTCCTGTTAGTGCCAAAGTCCAAGGATAGAGCCTTTGCCAAGGAGGAGGAAGAGTGGAAAGACTATATCAACTAAGATCCTAGAGGAAATCTGCAGTGTCTAGGGCCTGTCCCAAGTGACAAAAAGCTATCCCAAGAGAAAAAGATCATGTACTTCTACAGAAAAGGGACTCTCTAATCCTGCTCCGAGAGGCACAGGCATTTTGCCTGCACAGCCACATACCAGTCCAAGCCTTGCCTTGCCAGATGGAAGCCTATGCCCTCAGCAAGCAGTGGCTTCAGGAGGGCATTCCAGGCTCTGCACAGACTGTTCGGTAGCTCTGCATGGTAGCACAAGGATGGGACAGAGGACTAGCACCTTGCTGCCAAGGCCAGGCTAATCTCTGGAGGTGTGGCTGGACCTGAGCCTGTCCAGCATCCTGAGGGAGCCACACAGTCTAGTTTTGCTGTGGACATTCTGATAAAAGTTGATGATTTTGCAACCCCATTTTCCCCATGTTTCCTGCCCATTTCCCCCCACACTTGCCATATTTCTTTTGTTTCTTCGCGTTCACACAGCAAAGCTGCAATACTGCATAAATGAACCTATTGTTTATTATTAGCAATCTAAACATATACCTCACAACGGAGACTCCCACCTGCCCAGCCCTGCTCCGGCCCGCAGAGACACCGCGCCTCGGATAGGCCAGCCCCAGGATGCCCAGGAGCGGT
>NW_005054628.1:18520-52379 GCF_000277835.1 Geospiza fortis
GAGCCGTGACAGGTTTGTGGGAATAGCAGGCGCTCCGCCTTCCCCGGGGACTGCTGGTGAGTCGGTTCCTGTGCCCGAAAGCATGAGCGCAATCTGCAGTCTCCCCTTGCAGGTGCTGAGAAGAACTGCCCGCGTCCTGCGGGTCGCAGAATGGCCGGAGATGACTATGAGGAAATTCTCAAGTACTATGAATTACACGGAACAGTCGGCACAGGTGGGCTCAGTCTGTGAATGCCAGCAAGTGTGTGTGATGTGTCCACTCACCTCGGTGTTTATCTGAGAGATTAACTGTTACTTCAGAGTCTGTGGGTCATGTTTCTTGGTGTATTTTGCGGGCCACAACTGTGGAAGTGTAACTGGAAGGTAGTGGCAGCAATTGCTTTTTCCTCTAGTAATGATGCTACATGCTGTGCATCATATTTGCTTCAGGGTGACTGAGATCAGGGTGAGAAAGCTTGTCCTCATGCGGAGCTTTATACATTTCTGTTTCAAATTCTAGGTGGGTTTGCAAAAGTAAAACTTGCGCGACATCGTCTCACTGGTGAAAAAGTTGCAATAAAAATCATGGACAAGCTTGCTTTACAGGTAATCCAAAAGATACTTCAGATGTGGTGACGTGCTGTTCCTGTGGACCTCTCAGGAACACGGGTGCAACCTGTCACTGTGGGATAGTGGTAGATGCTGTAAACTTGAAAGGATTTTAATGGCACCACAAATGCTGTGCCCTCATTTAGAGAGGGCAATATTCCCTGGCTGTAAAACTGAGGTAGTTACAGCTTTAAATATTAAGTAACTAAATAAATTACTGTAAGTCAAATGGAGTGCTGATGAGAATAGTAGCATTGTATATCTGCCCCTTTGGGTTTTATTGACCGGTGTGTGAGGAGGGCAGGTGAGCAGTGACAGAGCTGGTGCTGGTTTGAGTTTGAGCAGTTCTTATGTGCAGGCTTACTTTGAGGTACAGGCTGTCAAACTACTTGGCAATTTCATACCTTGCTGTTGTGATCTTTTAGGATTACTTGCCTTGTGTTAAATTAGAAATCGATGCCATGAAGGACTTGAGTCACCAGCACATTTGCCAGTTGTATCATGTGATTGAGACACCCAAGAAAATATTCATGGTTTTAGAGGTAAGGAATGGTGTTTCTGCTATGGCAAAAATCTCTGGGTTTAGCCGTAGCAGTAGATGGTAGCAGACTCCAAATGAAACAATTCTTAGAAAATCATCTCAATGATGAGTCTGTCAAAGGTGTTGTAGTTTAAAAATGAAGCTGATAATATGTTCTGTCTCATTGTAAAAACCACTTTTCACTGAAATAAACAAACTGACTTTAATTCCCACCTCACACTCCAAAAAACAGCGCCAGCAGGATATGTGGGACCTGAGAAGCGCCACCGAATTGTCTTGTCTTAGGCAGTTTATGTCACCTGTGTTGGCTGTGTGATATGGCTGTGGCAAGCATCAGGCAAGAGCTGGGCTCTTGGTCTTGTTGGATCTGTTGCACACTGGCCTGGGTGCTGCTGGGATTAAGCAGAGGGAGAGAAAGAAAACAGCCTTCCTGCTGTCCAGTGCCCTTGTTCATGGGTACATTTCATAACTGTATCCCAAATGTATTCTTTTTTATTTTTCTTTTGCTTTCATGCAGTACTGTCCTGGAGGAGAGCTGTTTGATTACATAATTTCTAAGGACCACCTTTCTGAGGAGGAAGCTCGCATATTTTTTCGTCAGATTGTTTCAGCAATTGCTTATGTGCACAGTCAGGGATATGCCCACAGAGATCTCAAACCAGTAAGTCTGAACAGTAGTCAAATTTGCACAAATAATAATGAACACCCACTTTTATTTCTCTGAGTGGAGCTGGTGTGAGTTCTCTTCTCTGTTCTCCTGTGCTTAGAGCTCTTTAGTTAACATTTGCTGAAAAGCATTATTTCTACTTATTGCTTTGTCCCTCAACTGAGCTGGATGTAGCTGTATCTGAGGAAGGATCTTTCTCTGGAAGAGGAACAGAATAGTGCTCTCCAGTTGAGAGTGGAGCAGACACAGATTTGATTTTGACTGTTGGTTAGGCATTTTTGCTATCCGCTTTGTTCCAGCATGTACCCAGGGAGAGTTGTTATAGTTCCTCTCTATTGTGCAAACTCTTCTGTTCTGACATTCAAAGGAAAATGTGACTCCCACACTGTAAACAAGTAAGGACAGAGGAGGGATGTGCCACAAGACTGATCCTGTGGCTTTGCTGTGACCACAAGATTTAAGCACGGACTTAAGGAATGGAAACCTTGAGACTGTTTCTCCTAGAAGAGATTAGAAGTTCGCATGTTCAGAGACACTGATAACTGAGAAAAGCAAATTCTTTGGGTACAAGTGTTTTACTTGACAGCTCAGGAAATCCTTGTCTCCAAAGAGCTTCTCTCCAAGCAAAGCCTTCTATGTCCCTCTTGGAAAGATTTCGATTGTAGCTGGAGACCTGATGGATTCATAGGATTGTGAGATAACTTGGTTGGGAATTGACTTCTAGTCGCTTCTGCTTTTATCTCCCGTTTAAAATAGTGTCAGACCAAACTTCTTCATCCAGGCACATCTTGGACCTTTCCCTAGGATGAAGCACCATAATGTTGCTGGGAAACCTGTTAGGCTCTTCACTTCCTTTTTTATGAGAAAGAAGTTTTTTTAGTACCATTCTGAAAGTCTCCTGAACCTTGTTGACTGTCATCATCCCACCTTCTGCTCCTCTGGAGGGGCTGGTGCTGTCTTTATGCCCTCTTTGTAGGAATGAAAAGGGTGCCAAGTGGTCTCCACTGAAGCTGTGTCACCTACAGGCTGAAAAACCATCTCTCCCTCAGCGTCCTCATGGAAAAAGTGCTCCAGCACCTTGGACAGGCTGGTTTCCATCCACAGAGTTAACCTCAGTTTGCTGTCTTTCCTGTGCTAGAGGGTGGGCAGAAACTGAATGTGCTGTTCTCAGTGTGGTGGACAGAGGGCAAGTGGCTTTCCCCATTTTGCCAGCTCTGCTTCTTTTCACACCATCTGGGATATCGCTGGCTGTATTTTCTGCCAGGGCAGGCTGCTTCCTCACAGTTTTTGCTTTCTGTGTAGCAGCCCCCTAGGTCTCTCTGAGCAGGTAGGAGCTTGTATTGCCTGTCTGGAATATAGGATATATTCATTAGCAACAGACCAAAATCTCCAAAGCAGAGCTTCAGGTAAATTATGGCTGGTAATGGCAAGAACAAATAGGGTGGAAGAAAATGTGGTTTCTTGGATACCTGGCATTATGTAAGAATTCATTACCACTTTCTCTTTTACTAGGAAAATTTGCTGATTGACGAGGAACATAACCTGAAGCTGATAGACTTTGGACTTTGTGCAAAACCAAAGGTAAGAGTGTCAGTTGCTATCATAGCAGAGCTTAATCAGCTACAGCACGCACATAAAAATTGCAAGCGTGCCTTCAGGGTGCAGTGCAGAGCCTTGCCCTGAATTTGAGTGGTTGGTGTAGTTGTCCCACTGCTAATTGCTTACTAGGACCTTGCCAGTGTGAGACAATTTTTGTGCGCAGAATATCAGTTTTTCTCCTCTTGCACGTCATCTTTCATCCCAATATAAGGCACCTATTGTCTTGTGTGTAGAGTATCTACTCCCACAAAGGCTTGCACTCTAAAGCTTATGCTGGTGTCCATTTGCCCCCATAATTTTCAATAGCATATGTCATTTTCATAGGCTTTGTCTATGTGTGGAGGTTGTGGATCAAATCAAATAGATTGCCCTTACCTTTACAAAGCCTCTGGATCCACATGGTGGTACTGAGTTGTTTATCAAGTTTAAAGTTCGTTTCTATGTTGCTGCTCTGCTTGTCATCTTCACATATGAGATGGGCGCTGAGAAGAAGGAATTTAATGGAAATAAGATCTTACAGATCCAAAGTCCACAGATTGCTTCAGCTGAGTCAAGTTAAATCACCTTGCAGGAAATCGGGAGTATTAGACCACAATCTTGGTGATACAATGTCATCTCACTCTGATCTACTTAAAACAAAGCCCAGACTAAGAAATAACACATTTTTAATAAGGAAGCATTTTAGTGGCTCTTCATAAAGTTATTACCTTAAATATTTATATAAATATCCAACCACCCTCCTACCCAGTAGGTCCTGGATTACTAATTCTCAAATTCATCTGTTTTCTTTCTGGTCACAAAGGGAAGTATTCCTATTACAGGAGGAGCTGCAGAAAAGGCTGTGGGGAGAACATGTGAAGGAGCAGCTTGGGATCTGAACATTTATAGGAGTCTCCTGGTCTTGGACAGTTTTTGCCTGGTGAAGCCATATATTATACCAAAGCAAAATGTTAGGTGACTATTTATAGACAGTATTAGAAAATGAAGGTTCTGAGGCCTTTAATATGTTGTTGCTAGAAGACACCATTTGCACTAGAGCAATGCTTCTTTGTAATCAGTTTTGTCTTATTCTAGGGTGGTCTTGATTACCATCTGAACACCTGCTGTGGAAGCCCAGCTTATGCGGCACCAGAGCTGATTCAGGGCAAAGCATACATTGGCTCAGAGGTAGGTGATAAAATTGTAGGTTAGGGTGGTTTTTTTCCATGTACACCATGTATTTAAAACTGGTGAGATTCAGATAAACTCCCCTGGTGTCTTTCTTCACTGTCATGTTGCCTCAGTGGCCCTCAAAAGCTGTGTGACTGAGAGTAGTCACAGCCTGGAGTAGCTCCTGACCAAAGGTTATGCACCTGGCTTCTTCATCTCTGACTAATCCTTCACTGTTCCCAGGATTCCACTGTTCCACTGTTGCTCTACAAAAAATACCTGTCTTCTACCACATTATTCCAAACAGCAATTTGTTCTGTTAATTTTCCAAGTCTTGTTGCAAATTTCTATGCAGTCTCTGTATCTTCTGTATTTTGCCTTTGAAATCTTCTATGAAAACTTGCTCTTTTTACTATGCAGTGTAGTAAAATTAAAGAGAACAAAAACTGTAGCATTTATTCAGCTTTGATTCCAAGTCTAGAACATTGGGATCTGCTACATGCCCTTGTCAATCCATTCAAAATGCAGCAATTTCAATCTCCTCAAACTTCCTTACTGTCTGTGCTGTTGGATGGTGTCAGTCTTTTTTCCTTTACCTCCTTTGCACTAGTCCCTGATCGCTAAGTTTTGCTTTCTTTTAGTTTTTCACAAAGTTGGTGCTTCTCAAACCTCCTTTATCTTTATGACTGAAGTGGGAGTTGAAGTATGAGGCACGTAGACCTTGTCATGTCTATACAGAAAAGAAACAGTGTGACTTTAAAGCTGATTGTTACTGTACTGGCAGCTGTCATAATCACATGCACTTTTGAGTACAAAATCCCTTTAGATGAGTTTGATTTCCTTTTTGTCAGTGAATTCCTTGTAGGTTGAAGGTAATGCAGCAATTTGGTGACCTAAGAAAAAGGGTAATGGTTTTACTAGTGCTCTGGTTTCAGTGAATTGAAAATTGTGTGCTTTCACGAGTTCTGTCCAGAGTTAAGGAACCTACTTTCCACAGGTTTCTTGTGGGCTTTGCCAAAAGGAGACAATGTGATCAGCCTCTAAGCCATTTTAAGCAGATGAGGTTTGTGAACTCTTACTTTTATTTTTTAGGCAGATATTTGGAGTATGGGAGTACTGCTGTATGCTCTGCTGTGTGGCTTTCTCCCTTTTGATGATGATAATGTCATGGCTGTCTACAGGAAGATCATGGTAGGTATTGATGATACTAGAATACATGAGGAACAGGAATCACTAAGCATTATGGGAAATTTTTACTTTCTGATTTGAGCAGAAAAGGCTTATCTGCTGAATTTTGTTATATTTTGCTTCTCTTTTGATCAGTATTTTGTGGATTTTCTTCTGTTTCCCCTCAGCCTGTGCAGTGCTCTAGGTTGGTCCTATGATACAGTAGAAAAGTGAGTTTCAGGAAAAGCAGTTTCTTGCTAGTGAGCTGGACTTCTATATCTAAGTGTTTATCTGTCTTCTCCCTAAAAATTACTAAAAATACTCTTCTTGAATGTCAGCCACTCTCATGTGTAGGAAAAGTAGGATTCTGGATCTGCTATTATACTTTCCTCTTCCAAAAGGAGTTGAATAAATAGTAAATAGTACAATTCAGTCATTGATTCTTTCCCTCTAAACTCCTCTTGATGTGGCTAAACAACTGTTGTTCCTCATCACATACACATCTCTGCCAGCCACTTCTGAGCTGCCATAAAAATCTGTGTTAATGAGGCTTGGTCTGAATTGGATGATGAACAGCAGTGTAGAGTAATGGCTTTGTATTCCTCTACCTCACTCTCCTCTCACCAAGAGTCTGATATGTCTTTAAAAAGACCAAAAAACCCTTATTGAGAGTATTCAGGGACTACTTTGGCAGGGGGCAACCGATACTGGTTTGCACAGGAAATGTTTTCAGGGTGCATATCAGTCTGAGCTCTATGAAGCACCTGATTATTTCAACAGAGAGTGGATTTTTAATCTGGAATTGGAGTACACTTGAGTACCTTGACAGAAGGAAGTACCTTGACAAGGAATCTTAGTTTGAGTTATTGAAGAGAACTTTAAAAAATAAAAAAAAAAAGGATAAAAAGCAAAGACTATCTAATACAAAGAGATTGTGTAAAGGTGCTAATGTTCAGATGAGATGCCAGTATTTTACATGACTTCCTAACTCATATAGTAATAGAATATCTTGAGTTGGAAGAGAGCAAAAAGGATCATTAAGTCCAACTCCCTGCTCTTTGCAAGACTACCTAAACTAAACCTTGTGATTAGGACTCTTGTCCAAATAATGCTAGCAAACACTTAGTTTCTCAGTGAAATTGCCATTAAGTAACAGGGTTGTTGAGCTGCTTCTCCCTCTCTGCTTGTGGTGTGACCTGTGTTGTCTACCCAGAAGGTCAGAGCACATTGAGAACATGTCCACTTGTAAGCATGCTGTCATAGGATGACAAAACCCTTTTTAGTGCTCATTACACCACAATGCAGAACCTGGTAAATGATCCAACTGCTAAAGGCATTCACTGAGCTGAGAACTCAGATGTGAAATGGAGATCTTAATTAAGAGTATCAAAAATTATTCTGTGTAGTTACCATAGTCCAGACTGGACAGGAACTATGAACTGAGTTGCTTGGAGCAATGCAGTGTCTGGCAGTGGAATGAGTTGAAGTGAGCTGAAACAACAAATGAGATTTTAAAGCTTGGTCTGGGAGCAGTCAAAAACTAATCATGTCACAGGTGTTAAGATGCATACTTGCTATTTCCACTCTGGAATTGTTTTCATTTTATGTGGCTGTGAATTGAAAATTGTTTCAAATGAGGACACCCACTATTATGGAATTAGTTTCACACATTTTAAATCCTGAAATTTATTGTAATCTCGTCTCGAACCTGTTGCTCCAAGTCAAATCTGCTGCTTGAATTTAAATAAAATCATATGCCTTACATGCAGTGTTTATTCCTTGGAATGTACTCTTCATTTGTGAATCAGTGGCTTGACTTTTTGACTGAAAAATTAAGCTGTGGTATAACTACTGTAAAAAAAAGAATTACTTCTGATATGGCCTTATGTGCTTGGCAGATATCATAACCTATCTACTATCCAGTATTGCCCACAGTACAATAGATGAGAATTGCTCTTTGTTATCTTAGTGTTCTGTAGCATTATACTAAAGCCAAAATGTAGATTACCTGTGTTACTTAGTTTCATAGTAAAGCTATGTTGAAAAACAGCCTACAGAACTATTAGTAAATAACTTACTAGTAGTGTCTGTAAAGATGTAACTGAAAGTTGTAAATCTGTGATGTCAACACAATACATACTGTACTTAGAAATGTGGCTGCGTATGGTACCAACTCTTTTGTTATTAAGGCATTTGTCCGTAGAAAGAAAAATGCCATTACAAAAGGATAGTTATGTTACTTGACAGTGACTTGGTGTTGAGTTTTTCTTTTTATCTCGGTTTTCATTCAGAAATAAGTGATTTTTGGTGGTGAATTTGGTTTGGTTTCTAGCTACTGTTATGCCTCACTTTTGGGAGTTGTTTTTTTCAATTTTCTTCTAATCAAAAGTTAAAGAAAAACAACTGTAAATTATTATCTTGAACAAAATCTCACTTGCTAGATCTGTAACCTTTCTCCTGTCTGCTATATGAGATTGAAAGTTTAGCATTAGATGTAACCCATTCAAAAAAGAATATCCTAATACTGAGGATGGTGTAATTTTAGTGTCTGAAAACTAGAGATTTCAGGGAATCTTCACATTGCAAAGTGCTAATATCAGTCATTCATAATCAAGTGTGTTTGCACTTCTAGAACTTCAGTACGAAGTTGATAGCATGAACCAAGGCAATGGAGAAAGGAGCAGGTTAACTGCAAAAGTGGGTGGAAATGAAAGTGTCACACAAGCAGAGTGGACAAAAACTGCAGCTGGTGATTCAAGCATTTTCCTTACTAATGCTGCTGGGTTTTAGTACTGCCATGACATTTATGCAAGTCATTCTTTAAACAAAGTTCACATCTTCCTGCTGTTCTATTTTTTACAAAGTACAGATGTCACTATTGTCCAGGTAATTTAGTAGTTCCTTTTGACGTTCAGTGTTAGTTCTAAATCCTCTTCTTTCTTTGCAGAGAGGAAAATACAGTACTCCAAAGTGGCTCTCTCCTAGCAGTACACTCCTCCTTGACCAAATGCTGCAGGTAAAGGTTATTGTTTCTGTTCAATAGATGTATAAAGTACTGTGTAATTGGTTCAAAACATTACATCAATTAAATATTTTAAAATATTCTGTGTTTAAATAAGAAGTTTAATTCTTACAATTTTTTAAGAAAATATTGCCCTTGCCTTCAGCAAAAAAATCTTTGGGAAAAATGTTTGATTTCAAAAATAATTAGCGAAGTTTACATGATTTAACAAGGTCTTCAAACTTTGCATTTGGTTTTTCATCATGTACTATAAAAACGAGTTGTTTTGTAGCCCAAACATACGTTTGGACTACACCTAAGGAATAAAGCCAATGCTGCATATCCCTGGGAGATCTGTTGTAGCTGTAGGTTCCATAACTGCTCTTCACAGCTAAGATCTTTGAGTGTGAGCTTCCTTTTGTGAAGCTCTGAAAAAGTTCTCGTTTCTGGTTTAGTCCCTAACCACCCTAACATTCTGGGTGGAAGATAAATTGTTTCTACACTTTTTCTTCACAATTTAAGTATCACTTTGATTTTCATGGCACACCAGGTTGACCCAAAGAAGCGAATTACAGTCCAACACCTGTTAAGTCATCCTTGGCTCATGCAAGGTTTTTCTGATGCTGTTCAGTGGCAAAGTAAATACCCAGTAAGTACTTTGGTCAGATAGATACTAAAGCATTTCATGTAATATTTGCTGACTTACTACCATCCTCATAGTGTGTGGTATGAAATTGTTTGTTACAAGCTGAACGTTGAGATGGTTGTGATTCTTTTCTGATTCTTCTAGCTGTCAAAATATTTTTACTTGGTCTTGATTTCTCTTGAGAAGAAATTTCAAATGTGTTTTCCTTATATTCTTTAGCTGAATATGCAGAATAATTGAATTCTCATCAAAAAGTTAAGTCCTTCCACATATGAATGACCAGCTCCTTCCCTAGGCTGCTTGATCAGTACTTTCTTTAATGTGTAAAACACAAATATTCTGAAGGTCATGCTAGATGTGGTTATAGTTTATCTTGTATGTAGTCCTCAATGAAAATTGGAATTTTCAAAAATTCAAAATAAAATAAAAGAAATCTAAAATTTTCCAATTTTTAATTGGAAAATTTAAAATTTCATTGTAAGAATATCCATCCTGTCTCTCTGACACTTGTTTTACTTATGTGAGAGATGAACGCAGTATGGAGAGGAAAAAAACCAAAATAATCTGGCTGTCAGCGGAATGTGCAAAGTTCCTGCATGTTGACAGCCAATGCTTCCCATTGCCACTAGATGCCACTGTTACCCCAAATAGAGTTTGACTGTGTTCACACCATCAGTGCAACCTGGCTCTAGTACAGATGGGCATGGCTCATAGCTTTGGAAATTAATAGGCAGATGAAAGCATACCTTCCATTCTAGTAAAAATCTTACCGGCTTTTGGGTGGCTTATTTGAATTTATAAGCTCTCACCTGTGAGGATCGAGGCTGTGAAGTTGTTGAAGTTGTATGACTTTTATCAGTGTGTTTCCTACAATGTTTAGCTGTGATACTAAACATTTGAAATACAAGGTCTAAAGTCATCATTGACTATTGACTCAGCCCACTGGGTTTCACAACAGTGTCACTGTCAGATGTGGATTAGGGAGTAAATTGAAAACCTCACATTTCAATATCCATTGTGTTGTTGCAGCTGGGACATCTTGATGAGGACTGTGTAACAGAGCTTTCTGTGTTTTATGAGCAGAGCAGGGAGACTATATTGCAATTAATAAATGAGGTAAGAACTTATTCAAACTAACTACATTATGCTGCAAACCCATCAGAAGTGGTGTCTGTGTTCCTCACATACACAGAGTTGCTGAAAATCATGCAAAAAGTTGGCAGTTACGAAAGAATGAGCAGGAATTACTTCCAAAAAATTTATACTCTTCCTGAAGTAAACTGAATTACTAGCTTTGCATTAACTTCAGTAGATAGATCTTCACTCCAGCATTTCCATGCTACTGCATGAACTGCAAACTAACTTGCAAACAACCAACATAGTGGCTTTTTCTTGATTTCAGGCACATAATGCAAATCACTTGAAGTCTGAAATTAGTTATGTGTAATTAGGGTTGTATATCAGGTAGAAAAACTTGTAGAGACATAGATACTCAGAAGGCTGTGCTTGACTTGTACTTGCAATGTTTCCAAACAGGAGATTAAAATACTTTTTCTTTCTTTCTCCCTGACCTCACAGTGGAAATATGACCACATGTCAGCAACATACCTCTTGCTTCTATCCAAGAAGTCTCGTGGCAAGCGTGTTCGTTTAAGGTTTCCATGTCTAACAGAGCATGCCAGTACCGTGATGCCAACAGTCCTTGAGGTAAATTTGAGTTCAGCAGGACAGCATCTTGCTTAAAATCCTGCTCTGCTTTGGCAAAGCTCTGCCTGGAGAGACATTCTGGTGCTCTAAACATCAGGAAGAGAGAGCATGAGCCTGAGTTTAGCTCAATTGGTTAGAGCATGGTGGTAATAACACCACAGGGATTTTGATTTTGTACAGCCCATTCACTTAAGAGTTGGATTTGATGATCTTTGAGGGTCCCTTCTAACTCACAATATTCTGTGAAGTACACAGCCAAAGTCTTGGGCATTAAAGAGTTCAGTGGTCTCATTAACATGATTTAGCAAGCTAGCCTGCTTCTCTGGATTGACTTCACTGGAATAGCCATATATGAGTATTTGATGCATCAGGTGTTGCACAAAATCCCTCCTTATTAATGGGGTCAAATTCCCTCTTTTGTGGCCTGGATAATTCCAGATCTTGTTCTGTGATGAATAACTGCATTCTGTTTGTCTCTGTTTTTTCCTACCTTGAGGATTGCATTTGGTAAGGAAAATCTTTTGATACCTCATGATATGTCACCTGGGGAGTGTTCTCTGAGATGACATAGGCACTATGGGAACTGGTGATCAAATCAGAGGGAGTCATCCCTTTCTCATCTGTTTCACTTGAGAATATAATCCTAGAGAGGAAGCTGTTTACTTTGAGTAAAGGAAATGTGTTGCTGCTGTTTTTCTGATGATTGGGATTCTGAAGTAGTTTAGTATATCTTAGGAGAATTTCTATTCCTGTAGTTTGGCAGTGATAGGGCCTTTCAGAACATGGCTAGAATTGCTAAACTCCTTGTAATGTTGTATATAATATGCAAATATATGTGATGTCAGCGATATTAGTCTATTTGACAAATTCCAAAGCTTTCAGTGGAGTTGCAGACTTGTATAAGCTGTTTCCACTTGAGACAAAACATCTGTGAAATGGTCTGAGTGTGCTGCTTTCTGTGTTAGAGGCAAGCACTCAGAATAAATACCTTATGTATCTGATTCAGTTGCATGTAAATCATTTCAGTTCACCCATACAGCTTTTTTGGTATGAGAATTCTAGGACTACTAGAGCTGCATAATAGATAATTACTCTTAAGCGTTCCTGATTATACTTTATGTGATTTCTGTGATCATGGTGGGTTAGCCTTCTACACTCTTGATGATTAGGGTGGAGATTCACTAGGTTCAGTTTTTCTCAACTGTTAAGCTACTTCATCTCTAGTGATGTCCAAGGTACATTGGCAAATGCTACTAATTAACATATGCATTATGCCTTCCCAGATGGTGGTGAAATTCATGCCTACACAATACAGCAATCTGTTAGTCCTCCTGCCGTGCTCAGAACACATTTAACTTGCCTGTGTGTAGCTTCTGGGTGAATATCAACTGAATTTGCTGGAACACCCAGCTAGCAAAGCTCTCTAGCTGGACCCGCTCTAATGCGAAGACAACAAGGCAAACAGAAGCTTTTACTTAGCCATTTCTGAATTCAGTGGCACAAGCTTGTACATAACACTGCTTGACTTCAAGATGTTTGATATAGAAGCATATTGCAAAATAGTCACCGTGCCATGAATTACATCTAGAACACAGCAGCTGAGGTATCCTAATCATGCATTCATGTTTAACGGAATGTGATTTCAACTACAGTATCAGCTTCTTGTAGTTAGCAACCCTCTGGTAAGGGCTTTTGAGTAAGGTATCGTACAAGCTCTAGAGCTTATCAGACAGCTCTCTCTTCCAGTAGTAATGAGAGATCTGCTCATTGTGATATCCTTGATCATGAGTCAACAGAAAGTTACCTACCAGCAGAACATAAGTTACTAAAATGTCATCCATTCCAGCTTTTTATAATGGTGTCCATTTCAACCAAAGACTGACAATTTAAAATGATTGTGTAGAGTTTTGCTGTAATGGTATCAAGTAAGTCCTTGGGAAGAGTTTCCTGTAAGTAGCAAAAAGGTCTTAGAGACTAAGGATGCTTTGATATATACCTGCTTGTATGTGGTGTGAACCATGAAGGTTTGCAGCCTTGGCTGAAGTTACAAGCCGCTTGATTTAATAACTGACAATTTTTGGGGAGAGCAGAGCTAGCCATCAGATGAAGGGCTCCAAATGCTAGTTCCAATTAGTGTTGTGGATTCAGCAGTCATATGTTTTGGATATATGTGTTTACCTTTATCCAGCCCCTTTTAAACATTACTTCATTCTTCTCTTGGATTCTTTCCAAATTATTACTAGGACTTTTGGTAAAAGGAGGTTGTGGTCCAAGCCTTGAATTCAAAGGCAGCTATTTTTGTGAGTTGCTTCTCTTCATGACGCTGGTCAAGAAAGATGATTTGGCAGTGGTGCTTTGAGAAGAGTTTCACATCTGCTTTTGGTACAAATGACAAATCTACAACAACAACATTAAAGTCATATTATAAAACCTAGGTCACCATCATGGGAATTTTCATTATTAGGAACTTAGAAAGAAATTAGATTTAGACTTTAATGGCAGTCTTTTCTGATGAAATCTTACTTTTAAGTGTGCAGTGGAATCTCAACTGAATATTTCTTTCCAGTCTGAAAAAACTGTGAAGATATGCCAGAGTGCAGTGAAGTGCCATGGGTATTCATGGAATTTACAGATACAGCTTCACTGTTTGAAGAATCTCCATTAAAAAGTTTGATATAAATACTCATGGAATGCAGCAGGTGTTTGATATGGTGTTCTTAATCCAAAAGTTCTTTTCATTATACATAAAAATTACTGGATATGTAAATGTTTGGTAGAATCTAGCCTAGTGGAGTTACAAATGGAGTAAAGAAGTGCTTTAAATATATAGCTGAACATACATTGTGCCTTCTTTAGCTATAGGTAATTTGACTAAAATTTGAGCTTTGATCATCTAGAAAATGAGTAAATAAGGATTTTAAAACCAACAGGAAAAAAATAAGGTGCAACAAACAAGGTCTCAGACCTAGGCTGGAGCTGGACAAGTCTTTGAAAAGTGCAGCCTCTCTATATTGGACAAGAAAATCAAATGAAGCAATTAAAATTTTACAGTTAAGCCAAAGGGAAATTCCTAGCTGTGCTTAGGTGAGCTGGTGAGGAATAGCCTTAAATGCGCAAGCTAAAGAATTTAGAATAGCTGGTAAAAAAGCAGCAAATTACTTGCAAACTTTATAAGCGAGTTGTAGAGGGAATCAGAAGTACTGAGGAGTTTTTAACTATTGCTCTATAGTCAAGCATTTTATGATATTTTTACCCTGCTTCAGAATTTTCATGTCTGTAATGTTCCTGAATGTGATCAGAATACAGCAAGGATGGCTTTTTTCTTTTTGTTAAATCTCTTGTAGCATTCGAGGCCTGATGCCCAACTGGAGGATACGGAATTCACTCTGTCAACTCCAGTGACAAGAAAAGTGGCATCAAAGAAGCATAAAAACAAAGAGTATGTTGAGACAGTGTCAGCTTTAAGAAATGAAGTGCCCTTTGCACTTCCTACTCCTAAGACTCCTCTTGCAAAGAGTCAGATTGAGACGCAGGTACAAGCTGTTGCCCTTAAGGCGCCTGCTTTCAAAGGTATGTAGAATGTAACTAATGAAAGCTTAGAACATACATGTTGCTTGGGAATTACTGAAACTCAAATATAAGCACAATATTTCTTCATCCAATACATCTTTTCTGGAGCACTGAAATTTTTTTTCCCTATGCACCACACAGTTTCTTCTAGTACATCTGGTAAGGTGCTGCAATAGTTTTAACCATCCATCAGGCCATGTTACTTGTATTGCTGCTCACAATTATCATGTGTGAGCCCCTTTTGGTATACCCAAATAAGGAGCCTAGCATTGTGTTGTTAAAGCTTGCACCTGGTTCCACTTTTCCGTGAAAGTAGAGATTGCAGTTTCTTCAACACTGTTTTTCCTTTGTGATTACCTTGAATGAAAGTAAAAGCATACTTTTAAAAATTAAAGCATACTGCTTTAATTGCTGGTTCTAAGAGAAATACAGCTTTTGGATTTCTTGTGGTTGCATATCAGTATTTTCATAAGGGCTGTCCAGGATAGCAGTGAAAATGCTTCTGTTAACAACATGTAGGTCTTGCAGCTATGCAATAGACCACAGAAATCTCTATAAATTATGTCAGCTTTGCGCCGGCAGTTTATATACAAGCACAAACGGGATGGGACTACTGATGGATGTGTCGGAACCATTTATTTTCCAGAATCTTTATAATACATAGTTTTGTCTATGCAAAGATCCTGACAGTTCGCATTCAGGCAGCAAGCCAAAGAAACTCACTTGTTACAAGTCACCAAATACTCATCCTAGCCAATTACACAGAGAGAAAGCATATTGACAGTGATTCTATCCAATCAACATAAGCACATGTAGCTGGAGTTAAAACAATACTTGCTTGTTCATTTATAAGAAGACAAAGCATAAAACCCTATTCATAATTTCAACCTTGCTATAGAAACTTTTTGCAACTTAGAAAGTTATTCCGAATCGCTAATACATAGCTCTATTGTTCTATTCCTCACGTCTTCACTACAGCTTAACAAGATGCATCAGCAATATCCATAACTCTGCTGCACTGAGGCCTGTCTGTTTTCCCACAAACCTGAAACCCTCTAACTTTATGGATTCCTACAAGCTTTTCTGAGTTACCAGAATTTTCTGTCATCAGCCTGTCTAGTTATGTACATATCCCATATGTTCATTACCATTTAGTTCAATGATTGTCATTAAAGTTTTGGTGTTGATTCTGTAAATGCTAACTCTGTCCTTCAAACGCCAAAGGCTCCTTGCAATAGGAGACTCCTTCATTTCAGATGCTAAGAAGCATTGTTCAGGAACAGTAAGTTTTTGCAGGCTGATTTGAGGAATAAGGGATTTTGAACATACTGCTATTTAATGAGATCATTCATAAAGAATAGCAATACAAAAACTAGTTTATGAGTTTGCCTTAAGATTGTACATAACTTGAAATGTCTGACATCTGTGTATGTCTAAAACCAAAAAAGATACTACCCAAAATGGGAAATGTAAAAACACTTCTAGCTCCTTTATTTAGTGACATTTCTGAGGATTAAACAAAGAAAGCTAATTCTTTGCTGCATTGAAAGATCTTTGATTCAGTAAATAGAAAAGTGGAAGAATCCACTGGAAATTTTGAGGTTGTTTGTCAGGATCCAGGTGCAATTCTGTAGAGAGCTGAAAATTTTAACATTGAAGTTGGGTTTAATTGTGACAACTTATTTGCTGACTATTTCCCTTGGTGTTTTCTCCTGCACCTTTAAAACCATGCTCTGCAGACACTGACTTTTTAGATCATTGTGTGGCATGTACATTGTATATTAAGCAATGTATTTTATACTATTTTTATATTATTTTTATACTACATAATATACTATTGTATATTATGACTATATAAACTTACACCCCTCATATAAGGCAAACAGATTACTGAAGAACACAACTAGTCAATGCAGCGGATTGCTCCATATTTATTCATGAACCAGCAGCAGAGCAAGAAAGCAATTCTAGTCCTCAAATTTCTAATACTGAACTGCAATGGTTGCTCCTAAGGTTTGACTTGTAGAGCCCTGGGGAAATCAGTGATAGTTTTAATTTGTAGAGTAGAGGTAGTATTAAAAACATATTTTATAATTCCCAAAATATAGACCTGAGATAAAAAAGGGGGTATTATGTTAGAACTACAGAATAGTAGAGAACTGTTAGAACTGTTAGAATTATTAATAATGAGAAATCGTCAGTGAAGAAGAGAAAATCCTTTTACACGAAGACATATCTGGTTTGGCTTGGACATTTTCTTTCAGAGAGTCAGTTCACTGCAGTCACCCCAATTAAGAAACCTGCTAACCCAACAAATGCAAATGAATTGGCAGCAGATGAGATTCTTCCTGAAAGAAGGTAAGTGTCCAGTTGTTTGTGTACATTCCTGATTTGGAGCAGGACTACCTTAATCCATGTGCTGCCTGGGAAGCCCTGTTACAACAGCAAGCTGCTGTTCCTATTCTTTCAGTGAAAACCTTTATAAAACCTCTTTTTACAGTCACCAGAAAATAATGAAGGTAGAGAAAAATTTTAAAACTATGTAACTCAATATAATCTATTTTCTATAATGTAGGTGCCTTCTTATTCCGGGTCTCCAAAGAACTGCAATTTCTAGATACATCTCTGGGTTTAAACTTCTACAGGCTTTCAAACAGAAACTCCTATAATACATTGCACTTGATTTCATTTTCTTTGTTCCGTCATGTCTGGTAATATTTTAGTGGCATCTTTGAAATAATAGGTTTTTAAGACTGGGGGGAAAATAACAGATTAATTTGTTCATGTAACAGGTGTCAGTCAGTGGAATTAGATCTCAACCTTGCGCATGTGGATAGCAGCCAAAAGAAGAGAAAAGCTAAAATATTTGGAAGTCTTGAAAGAGGCCTAGATAAAGTGATCACGATGCTTACACCAAGCAAGAAGAAACGATTGACTAGAGATTGTCCAAGGAAACTTAAGGTATGGTTGCTGCAAAAGTCTTAACATAAGCAAGTATTATTATAATATTAAGTAATTATATTAGTTATGTATTAATTGTTATCTTACAATAATTATGATTGAAAACATCCAGTAGCTTCAGAAACAGTTTTGTGAAAGCTTCTGTGACCTGTCTTGCCTGAATTCTACAGTAAAGTGCTCGTACAGTATTGCTGATAACAAGACAGTGCCCCCAGTTACCACGTTCAGTTCGTCTGGGGTTCAGGCAACAGATCCAGGGAGGAGTTTGGCCCTTGCTGCTTGTAGCCCATCTAAACCAAATGTGAAGGAAGCAGCATGGTTTGAAAGGAGAATTACTGGCTAGTTTTTAATAATGTTATTTGTATAGACATTGCTTACTAAAGTGTGAGACGTTGCTCACTAAAAGCCTTTTCTCCTTCTACTGGAGAAAAGGCACAAAGCATGCACAGGTTGATGGCCAGTTGTGACAGAGGGGTGAGTAACAAGAGACAGTTAACAGGCTGTACTGAACTGAGGGGCATAAAATAACCTCATGTTCAACCTCAACATGAGGAAGAACTTCTTCACATTGAGGGTGGCAGTGCACTGAAACAAGCTGCCCAGGGTGGTCATGGAATCTGCCTCTCTGGAGACATTCTAAGCCGACCTGGATACATTCCTGTGAAACCTGCTTTAGGGGACCCTGACTTGATAAGGGGATGTGATTGCATGATCTACAGAGGTCCCTTCCAACCCTAGTGATTCTGTATACATTGGTCAAACGCAACTTAAATACTTCAGGAGCTATACAAGAAAAAATTTGTACTTGAATCTTTAGGCAACATGTTTGAAAAACCTAATTATCCTGAAAGAGGGCAGGTTGTTTATCAAGGCATAAGCAGTTATGTCAAAGCAAATGATGTGTCCCTTCAACTGACTGGCTGCTGGGATACCTACTACGCACTGAGAACTGTCTGTCAATCATGCACATTCAGGACAAGATATTGGGCTACAAACCTGACCAGCCAATCAGACAGGAGTCTAGACTGTGCAAATAATCCAGGAAGCTGAGCAACTGGAAGCTGTATTCTTTCTCTAAATGCCTTTAGTCTCCTGCCTCAGTTTCCCTTGTCTATAGTCTATGCAAAATTCCTGAGGCATGCCTAGAGATGCTGGGCTACAGTATGGCAAGACAGTGTTACAACAGTTATGTCAGAGGGTTGTGTACATTTAAATCCAAGTAAAGACCACAAGAAGCACTCTTCAACTGACTTTGTATCCCCATCCTATGTTAATTTTTCAAGCTTTTTTTTCAGTCTCATCTTCTCCCGACTGCTTCTGTGACTTCAGAAGCCAGATATAGGACATGTTGTAACCTCTTTTCTTTATACATGAAAAGTTGCCTGGTGCATTGCCTGCTCCTTGTTATCAGAAGCATTGTGTCTCAGCTTTCGGCCATTTCCCAGCTCTGGACCATACAGCAGGGTGATAGTTTTGGGATGTTGAAGCATTTGTCACCATGGTTAGCTGATCTGAAACTTCCTTAGTGAAAATTTTTTGCTATGTCTTCAGTTTTAGGAGAGATATTTTTATTTTTTTTATTCCTTGTTTCAACAAGCCAATGTTACTCTTAATGTTACTTTTAGGCACACTGTAACATTACCACCACTCATCTGCTGAATCCAGACGAACTGTTGAATAAAATAATCATTGTTCTTTCAAAGAAGCATGTGGAATATGTTCAGAAGGGGTAAGTGTAAAATATGCTTAGTTCAACTTGTATTTGTCTAAATGTTTGCTAGTCCAGTCCTTAAAAAACAAAGTATTTAAACTTAGATTCTTGACCCTATTGTAAAATAATCTTTATAGAAAGTGTACAAAGCACTAAATAAATATGTGCAATAAAACATGCCCAAACAGTGCAAAACTATGTTAAATGTCTTCTAGCAGGGTTCTTTTACCAACAGGTGTAAACCAATAGTAGCAGGGTAATGCTTAGGAAAAAAAATCACATCAGCCATCTCATGTGAAATTTTAAATACCAAAAGTTGGTTTAGGTACAGTCACATGAACAAATGGGACAATTTTGGAAAATAGTGTAGATACCTTTTAACTCTCATTCTTGGCAGTTAAAAGACATTAGCCTTTAGGCAAGAGGTCAGTATATTTTAAAATGTGTGCAGAAGCCACACAGCTTTTTGTGGATTATTTGAATTTGTACTGTTTACTAGCTACACTAAGCTACTGATTGCTTAGATTGGTTCTTACTTTTGATCAAACTGAAAGACTATTTCCTGAGTTTCCAATGCATGAAATAACCATTGTGCCCGCTTTTCAATATGTATTTTCTGAAATTCTTGAGTATTTCAGTGTTGGGTATTGGTAGAACATCAGAGTATACATGAATCCTCTGATGCATTTCCAAACCCATAATATGGAAGGATGCTGGATTGCACAGCAGCACCTGCTTCCATTGTAATCATTCAAACTCCGCATTCAGTTTTTCCTATTTTCACACCAGCTGAGCTGCAGCCAACAGAGTGTTCTTGTCTAGGAAAAACATGGGAACTTTCTGTTGCTCCAGCTCTGAGGAGAGAGGCCATTGGCTAGCAGGGGTTCTTGTGGCAGTGTGGGACATTGATGCTCCATATTGGTCCTAGGGCATAATAATAAATATGGTGCCCTGAAACTACAGTATTTACAAAGCTCTCAGATGACTAAATTGTGGACTGTTTCACAATATTCTGAACAGCAATGGGGTATTTTATTTAAAGTGCTTCTACTGATTTAAAATAGCATTGCAAAACAAATTTGAAATGGTTCAATAATTATTCTGTTTTTTCTTCTGTTTTACAGTTATACCCTGAAATGTCAAACATGGTCAGATTTTGGTAAAGTAACTATGGAGTTTGAATTAGAAGTATGTCAGCTCACTAAGCCTGAAGCAGTGGGTATCCGGCGACAACGGCTTAAAGGTGATGCCTGGGTCTACAAGAGGCTGATAGAAGACATCTTATCTAGCTGTCAAGTATGAGTGGCAGAGTCTTTTATCACGATGTTTTGGAAAAGTCTTTTCAGACAAGTAATTCTTTCTCACAGTCACAGCTATATGTGAAAAATCTGTCCTCTTGGGTTTTTAACCATCCCTCCTTGTACATATTCCTTCTGTATGCTTCCTTTACTATTAGGTTTATCATAAATGTTCTGCAACTGCAACTTTTCAGAAGCAAAATTCTGTAAGCCGTTCCTTTGCTTACTTTTCACATATCTGGGTTTAAAAAGTACTCGTTATATGTGCTGAAGCTTATTGTGGGATGTCTTAAGTTATCAAGTGCATGGTGCACAGTAATAGTCATTTGCATAATTCTCTTCCTGTCTCTGCTTAAGTAGGATTTATTGAGATCATTAACTAAGTCACAGCTGTGGTTCCCAGAGTTACACTATATGTTCAGTGTTGTACAAAATAGGACGGGCTTCAGTAAACGTGAAGTCAAGGGTGCTAGGATTTAAACTGATCCCATATAAAGCGTTGCGCTATCTTGATATGAAGCCTCAGTGATGCTTAACAAGCCTGTGCACTTTCTGATGTTCTTGTGTTAACGTGATGATAGGAGGATCTCTGAAGAACACCACCACCTTTGAACTGTTCTGAATGGAGAAGGCATTTGTCAGCCAACTGTCTACAAGGAATTGAGTGACACCTTTAAGAGAACTTAGGCACCAGAAATAAAACTAGAAATATGCAGAACAAAGCAAGAACATCTAAGAGTTGGCTAGAGGGTTGCTATCATATCTTAAAAACAGGAGCATGTCTCCCTATGCTTTTGCTGGGTGTTGTGCGGAGTGTTTAATTCTGCCTTTAGTTGCGCTACAGCAGAAACCACACCTGGCCAATCCCAAGAAGCAGCAGTGGGAAGACACATGCTGAAGCCTTTCTCTATGCAATGACATTTAGTAATACCTAGACAAATTGACAGTGTGCTGAAGCTTTTTCTTAAACAGGCGTTAACTGCCATTTGCTGCATATAAACCCCAAGTTATTGCTCCTTTGTTAAATCCTGAGGCACATCCACCGAAGGGTTGGGTGGGTGAGAGGGCTGAGCATTGCTGGAAGCTTGTATTGACAGACATGAGATGTGGCTGCTAATGAAAGCTGTCTGTTTGTTCACTGTGACCATTACCTCAGGAACTGGAGGGTTATTTTGTCTGTATCGAGATAGAAATATCCATCAATTTTGTTTCCAATGCCAAGTTGTCCAGTTGCTGCTTTATAGACAGGTAAAGGAACAGGAATATTTTTAGCAGATTTCAAGAAAAAGAAAAGCTGGGAAGGAAGGAAAGCAGAGAGAGAACTGCTGCTCCTCAAAGTGTTTCTGGTCAAGAACATTTGAGATGCAGAAGGGACTAGTAGGAAAAGTGGGACAACATGAACAATGACACAAATCCACCAGAGAGATGGTAAGAGAGCCAGGGATGGCTGGTCACATTAATTGATAAGAAGGTGTGGAACATGATCATGTTCACTTTGGAAAGGTTATCTAATCAAGGACCTTGTCAAATGGGATACTAAGGAAAAGTCAGGAAAGGGAAAGTCAGAAATTAAAATTGAGGGTTGCAAATCTGACAGGCAGTCCTGCAAGAGGAGTAGGAATTGATGGTTATGATTCCCTTCAACTTGACACATTTTATGTCTAGTCTGTGACAGAAGGACAACAAAACAACCCTGTCAATCACAGCAAGTGCAGGGGCTCTGGGGAAACTGCATCAAAACAGAACTTTGCACTTAGTGAGGCTGGAATCTTGAGGGTCTGGGGTGTTGAGTGCTGGTGCAATAGTGCCAGCTGATGGGGCAATGCACAGAGGTCTCAGCCTGGTGCTGGCTATGTCCTCCCCAACCCAGGTCTGTACATGTATTCCCCAGCAAACGAGAAACTGAACCGGCGAGAAAGTGGGAGGCTTCAGGTCTGGGCAGGGGTGTCACATGGGCAGAGGGTGGGTGCTGGTTTTGAGGGGGACACAGAAGCCTGGAGTGTGCCCATGGGCCAGTGTGCAAGTGCTGCATGCTTGCAGTGAGCACCATACTGAGCCAGATGGTGAGCAGGGGACCCATATGGAGTCAGCGTGTCAGGGTCCAGAATAGGTTCTGGGGTACCCTTGACTATGCCTGTGGTGTAGTAGGCAACTATGCTCTTGACATTCATTAAGTGCTAGTACTGAAGTATGAATGGTGATGCCATTCCTCCTGCCAGTGCAGGAGATCTCAGATGTAGTGAGTGACTGGCGCATGAATTAAAGATTGTGTTGGTAAAAGCAGAGCTAGCCTATTTTTCTAATAAATTGGTACTTGAAGATTCACACCAGCACTCAAATACTTTTGGTATTCCCAGCTCCAATGCGACACTTCTGTTTGGTTTCTGCATGCTGAAATTTGAATCTGCTAAATATCAGATATCAGTTGGAAATCAGCTAAAACTGTCAGTGGAGCAGCTGAGGGTTCTAGCTGATGTGTATCTGGAGTGCTGCAGTATCATGTGATCTCTGATTTTCCTTGCTTTCTTTTTTCAATACAAACTTCTGAAGAATTTGGCTTCTGCCCGGAATTTGATCAAAATGAAGAAAGGATAGAAGATGGAAGGGCTGTGACAAGGAGGCATATCGATAGCAGTTTCGCTAATGAATAGCATGACATGTTTTGAATCACCAGTTGCGGTCATAAAGTGCAAGGGCTGAAGAATTGAAACATTTACTTGCCTTTGCATTCCTTAAGTTTTAAATTCAGGAATGACTACAGAAGTATCCTGTAATACCCCAGCTGCCACTGCTCAAAAGCACATTCTCTGTGTGTAACTGTCTTCTCCCCATGGTGACAAAACTGATGTTGTGAACAGACAAGAAGTAATTAGGACGTCTTGTTCCTTCTTTTTAAGCTGAAGATTGCTGATTTGATTCACATTGTCTTACAAGCTTTGATGTGTGAAATAAGGTTCTTCTTCATAGGCTACCATCCTGACTCTTTTTACTAATATTCCTTGCTGCAAATGCATAACATTTGGTGATAGGAATTAGAAAACAGGCAAGAAAGAGGAATCATGTACGCCTTTTTTTTTAAACCAAACTTCTGCTACTATATCACTAATTTTTTTTTTACTAACATTGCTGAAAATCTATTTCCACCTGATCTTAGTATTGCCGGCAGGGGGTCTATGTACAAATCACAAACGGGATTGGACTGCTGGGGAAGGCGTCTCAAGCTGTTATATTTTCCAGCATCAGTCTCATTACATGTTTATGATAATTGGAAGATACCAGTAGCTCACATCCCCAACAGCAGACAAAGAACTAAATATTACAACTTACTTTAAAAGTTTTTTGACTAATCACACAAATCAAAATCATATTGACAGTAGTTCTATCCAACTACTACAAGCATGCATACCTTTTGTCAAAACAATGCTTGCTTATTTTGAACATACTTGTTTATAAGTCTTAAAATATAACACACAGAACTCCATTATCAAGCTTAGGACCTCCTAATATCTTGTTAAATATACTTCTCTGTGGCTTAGGGACTTATTCTAGCCAAGCATTAATACACAGACCATTATTCTATTTGTTCTTACTTTCTACTTCTTATATAATTTTTCTGCTGACAAATCTTATGGCTATTACTTAGCTCTAATTGCAGTATTGCTGTCTCTGAGGCCTGTCTTTTCCAGCTTTCCCAAAACCCTCTGATTTTAAGGATTCCCACAATTCCCCCTCTTGAAGATAAAAACAAAGATTAACAGATAAAGGAGCTATATAGATGAGCAGAAACATGGGTTGTGTGCCAAGCTCATGGAAGCCTTTGCACAGACAAACACAGGGCCAGAAGGTTTGTCTTGCTTCCCTGCATTCACTCAGCTAGGTGTTATAATACCATGGGTCCTTAAAGCATGCTTTCTTTGCTATTCTTAGGGATGTGTACTAATGTCAGTCCCTCGGAATTTGTTTTGGAATCTAAACTCAATTTACATTCATTACTGTCCTGGTTTGGGCTGGGATTGAGTTTATTTCTTCCCAGGAGCTGGTACAATGGCATGTTTTGGTTTTAGGAGGAGGATAACATTGGTAATACACAGACATTTTAGCTGTTGCTGGATAGTGCTTAACCTAAGTCAAGGGCTTTTCAGCTTCTCATGCTCTGATAGTGAGCAGTCCAGGGGGCACAAGGATTTGGGTGGGGGCACAGCCAGGATAGCCAAACCCAAGTGACCCAAGGGATATCTCCAACCATAGGGTGTCATCGTCAGCATTTAACCCTGCAGGGGTGTTGTGGTTTGACACTGGCCAAATGCCAGGCATCCATAAAAGCCACTCACTCACCCTCCCCTGCTGCAGCTGGGCAGAGGAGAGAAAATTTGATGAAGGGTTCATGACTTGAGATAAGAGCCAGGAAAAAACACTCCAAGGGCAAAACAGGCTGAATTTAGAAATATCAAGTGAATTTTTTACTGACAAAACCAGAGCAGGAAAATGAGAAATAAAATAAGCCCTTAAAAATACCTTTTTCCCCCTAACACTTCCTTCCTTCCAACCAACAGGGGGTGGGGGTCAGCTCATCACACAAGGTTTTCTTCTGCTTGGCTTAGGGAGAGAAGCCATTCCCGCGTGAGACCATGGTCTCCCTTCCCATGGGAGGCAGTGATCTGAGAATTTCTCCAGTGTGGTTCCCATCTCACAAGCAGCAGTCCTCCCAAAACAGCTGTGGTGGGGGGACACTCTTCCATGAGGTGTAGTCCTCCAAGGACAGGCTGCTCCACTTTGAAAGCAAGGGTCCCTTTTCTCCACCAGGTCTCCCACTGCATCACAGCCTCCTCTGGGCATCCGCCCACTCTGGCTTGGGCACTCCTCCAAGGTCTGCAGGTGGATCTCTGCATCCCCTGTGGATCCCCATGGGCTGCGGACACACAGCTGCTTCACCATGGGCATCTCCACGGCCTACAAAGGAATGTCAGCTCCAGCACCTGAAGCACCTCATCCCCTTCCTTCTGCATTGACCTTGGTGTCTCCATGTTGTTTCTCTCTCAGGTTCTCGCCTCCTCTTCTACAGCTGGAATTAAAACTGCACCACCACCTTTGTTTTTGATTTCTTCTTAAATATGTTATCACAGAAGCATTACCATGACCTCTAATTGGCCCAGCCTTGGCCAGCAGCATATCCATCCTCAGAGCCATTAGGGATTGTTTCCACCAGACATTGTGGAAGCTTCTAGCAGCTTCTCACAGAAGCCACCTCTATGGCCCCCATTCTACCAAAAATCAGGCCATGCAAAACCAACACAGACAAGAAAGAAGAAGGGAGGGACAGCATTCATATTCTTGAGTTCTGGTTAGGCATGAAGGAGTCTTGTTATAATGGGTTTGTCTGAGCACCTTCCTGCCCATGGAATGTGGGGATTTAATTCCCTGATTCACTTTGCTTGTGTACTTTTTCTTTGCCTATTAAACTGTCTTCATCTAAACCCAAGGGTTTTAACTTTTACCCTTCCATTTCTTTCCCCCATCTCACTGAGAGGAAGTTAGCAAGTGGCTGTGTGGGTCTGAGTTGTCAGCTGTGATGAAATCAAGACAATTGTACATGAACGTTGTCTTGACATTACCATTATGCTTAAGTCTTACCTCTTGATGATGCTACCATTCGTCCAAGTATATGAGTCATTACACCTTACCAATGTATGATTTGTAAGACTGAATTCACCAAACTTTGGGGTCATATCTTGACTCTCCATTTCATCATCGCAGTGTTGAGGTGATCTTGGTTCATCTTCTTTTAAAAGCAGATGGTCCCTATTCTTGTAAGTTCCTTGTGGATTTCATGCAATAGCCACAGTCTTTGTTCTTTTTCTACCAAAACTACTGCTTCTAGTTCTTTGTGCTGTGGATATTCATGCTCTTTCTGGTGTACATGTTCTCTGTTTCTCCTTTCTGTTCCTATCCAATCATCTTCAGTTTTGGGTCCATCATGACAAGATACCTGTCTGTTGATGAGGCAGCATCGGTGGCAACTGAGATAGGTCTAAGAGTGAGAGTTAGACTCAGCTGTACAGGGGGGTACCTGATCTCGGGGCTCCTCAAACAGTAGCCACCAGCCTCATCCAGACCTGGAAGCTCTTGGCAGCCAACCAGCAAAGAGGGGACAGTGCCAGAAGCAGCAAGGGAGATTTAAATGGTTCTAGGGAGTGCAAACGATCCAGAACGAGGAGAACGGGAGTGAGCAAATGGGAACGTGCCATATCAGTTTCTATGGAGAGGATAAGCAGGAAGGGCTGCTCTTCAGCACTCTGTGAGTGGCCAATAGAGGCAGATAACAGACCAAATAGTTGGTGAAGGACACAAAGAGATCTTTTCAGCACCAATCTTAATAGTGTAACCTCTCTCAAGTATAGTTCTGGCATGCCACAGAGCTGCTCTGGTTTTGGCATGGCCCTGTAGCTGCTGAAGTCACTTCACCAGCCATGTCAGAGGCCTCCAGACAGCCAGACCCGCTGATGCTACATACAACTCTTCAAGTCTCAGGTTATCAGGAGCGCTGGATGCCTCTCTGTGAGGCTCAATGATTCCTTTTTCAGGTGTTATCAATGTGCTGCATCAGCAGATGAAGAAACAACAAAGGGAAGTGAATACACAGTATTCAAGAGAATGAGAACTTGATGAATTCTCACAGGTGCTACAGCCTAAGGAGTCCTGAACTTCTGTTTTAGTAAAGAGCCAGATGGATTCAGAACACTGTCATGTATCTAGTCAATGGCCTATTGAACAGGAGAGCTGGAAGCTGGTCTCTGCCAGTTCTAGAAGAAAAGCTCTTCCTCCTGAAAACATGATGATGACCAGTAGGACTGGCACTTTTTAGAACAGGTAGGAAGGCCTGGAACCAGAAAGACAGTCAACGGATGAGGTGTATGAAGGTACTTCTGGGATGGAGTGGGACCAACTACAGCAACACAATCTACTTCTGCGTCACACCCTGATTTAGGAGGAGAAGAATAGTTCTCATGATTCCCTTCTAAGGGCTCTCTGATTATCTGTTACTGGTTCTTCAAGTCAGCAGTGATGAGACAACAAAGAGAAGTCTGAGGGTAAAAGGAATTTCAAGACCTAGGGATGATTTGTTGAAGGATCAGGACCACAGATAATGTTTTCCATGGTCCTTTCAGTACCAAGGAATAGTATTGAAAGAAACAATATTCAAAGGAACAGGCAGATCCATCAGATCAACACTGCGCTTTGGGGCTGGTGTCATTAGAATAATGTTGGGTATTGGAATATAATCCCAATATTACCAGGTGGAACGTACCTGGGCTTGTCTGGCCCTCGCTGCCTGACCAAAGGCGGCAGCCGTGGTGTTACACCCCAGAGATACCTTTGGTTAGTTGTATGTGGCAGCTAGGCTCTTGGAACAAGTCCAGGCAACAGAACTCAGGCTGGACCTCTGATGAAGAAGCTTTAGGCGAGGCGAAGAGGAAAAAAGGAGATGGATCCGGCTAGGGGGTCATAGTCCAGAGTTTATTCCTGGGCACGCAGGCCTCTGAATGTAGCGACAACCCCGACCGGATCCTGACCGCATGGTCCTGTGTCTTTTTAAGCTCAGGGCAAGGGGGAGGGGAAGGGGTAGGTGAGCCACCAACCAGGTAGTGGGAAGGTTTCTAGCATAGGAACCAGGAGGATTCATCAATAGAGCTTTAAACTAGTTTGGAAGGGGGAAGGGACAAAACCAGACAGTGAGAAGCAGTGGGGTGATGCACTTGAGGAACTGAGTGCTGGTGGGAGGTGTTGGCTACGACAGACCAGAGCTGAAGTGTTTCTGTTCCAACACACACAGCATGAAGAACAAACGAGAGGGGCGCGGATCCTTGGCCCAGTCCCAGTGATTTGGCATCACTAGCATAAGTGAAACTTTACCAGGATGAGTCCTGTGATTGAAGTGTCCTATTGAACAGTTACAGACTCTTTAGGCAGAATAGGCAGGGCAGATGAGGCAGAGGGAGGCACTGTATGTTACAGAAGGGTTAGAATGTAGGGAGATCACAGTTGAGAGCCTCTGGGTAGGAATCAAGGGGCAGTGAAAGGATGCAGATGTCTCTGTGGGAGTCTACTAGAGATTTCCCAGCCTGGACTGTTGCCTTTTTCCCAATCTGGAAATGGAACTTGAAATAATTTTAGAAAGAAGGTAATATAAGAGTGGATCTTTATTTGAAGGCCTTCAGAGGCAGTTATGGAAAGATGTCCACAAAAACCCATCCCCAAAGGGGTGAGTACCTTTTATAGGTGTTAGGAAATTTGTATAATTGATAAAAAGCACCAGTTAGGAGGACAAATGTGATGTAACTCTCTCCCAGGTTAAATCCCTTCTCTAGAGTCTGAGATTATTAAAACACCTGGATGCCAACTTCATGTACAAGTACTAAGAGAGCTGACTAGGAAAGATGCCCTCCTTGATTTGTTGGTTATTAATGGAGAGGGTTATATGAATGACATGGTTGGTGTCTATCTTGCTACAGCAGCCACAAAGTGAGTTTAAAATCTCTGTTGCTAGGAGGAAAAGTGTCTGAAAATTTTCACCCTTGGACATGAGTAGAGCAGACTTTAGGCTGCTCAGGGAAATAGTGATCAAGATCCCTGGGAAAATTCTTCTGAAAGTGCTGGGGTCCATTAGTGTGGGTCACTTTTTAGGTATCACCTACGGGCACAGGAAGCGGCAATTCCAAAATGTTGAAAGTCAAACAGATGCGACAGAAGGCTGCCTTGGCTGAACAGGGATCTTCTTTTGGAGGTAAAGCAGAAAAGGAAGGTGTATGTCCAGCAGGAGAAGGTTGGGTGACATGGCAGGGCCACAGAGATGGTGCTCTGAAGGAAGAAAGTTTTTGCAGCCAAAGCATAACTGGAGTCAAAACTTGCCAGAACTGTGGGTGGCGACAAAAAGAGGATTTTAAAATACATTGGCAAAAAACAGTGCAGAAGTCACATTGGCCTATTCCAGAATGAGGGTGGTCAACTCACAGATAGAGAATTTGACAAGATAGGGATATGTATTGCTTTTTTGCCCCTCCTCAGCATGGGCTCAGGGAGTCCCAGTGCCCTGAGCTGAATGACCACGGTTTGAGAATTATAAACTCACAGTTGATCCTGAAGTTGTGGGGATCTGCTGCACCAGCTGCATCCCTTTAAATCCATGGAGCCTGATGGGATTCATCTGAGACTACTCAAAGAGCCAGCTGATGCAATTGTGAGGCTTCTCTCAATATTTGAACAGTCTTGGTTGTCTGGACGGGTCCCAGTTGAGTGGAAGCTGTCATGAAGCGCAAGAAGGATGACCCTGCAGTGCCTGATAAGGTTATGGAGATTATTCTGCGAGGTATTGAAAAAACATCTGAAGGACTACATAGGCATAGGTCACAGCCAGCATGGTTTAATGAGAGTCAAGTCTTGCTTATCAAATCAGATTCCTTTCCTTGACAAGGTAACCCACCTAGATGATCAAGGGAAGCCAGTAGAAAATAATCTTTTTGGATTTCAGTAAAATTTTTGATACTGTGTAAAGAGACTTAAAGATCACAATTTCCTCAAACACTAAAATTGCTGAAGACTCTACTGCAGCAAACTGTGCAACTGCTCATCTGTGACCACCAAAACCCACTCCCCCATTTCCCTCCCCACCGTTCCCCCTCCCCCTTTCTACCCCACCCCAAATATGCCTCCTGGATTCCTGGAATTTGGACTGTGAGTTAAGCCACCTAGTGGGAACTTGAGATAACAGAAAGGTGATACTATCGTCCATTTATCTCAGGCCTGAGAAAAGGTAAACAAAGCTTTAGGAGACGGTATCCACAAGGAAAGTGCACTCAGCAGCTAGGGTGAAAATCAGCTCTGACAGGTCTTGCAGAGGATTACCATAGACCACTGATTAAAGCAAGAAACCCACTGAAATAAAAGAAGAGAAAGACTCAGCATGGGACTAAGTAGCATTAGAAGAGAAAGAATCATTTAACCAATAGAATACGAGAACTGTGTAGTCAATGAGAATTTTTTTAAATTAATTTCTTTGTTGCTAAAATGTATAAAAGGTGAGAAGTTTTGAGCAACCTCAGGACCCCTACCACTAAGAAGCCCAGGACGAAGAGGGATGTTGTCTGGATCCACAGGGATAGTGACTATCTTTCTACTTCATCTGTCTCTTTCTCTGCCCCCTGCTCTCCTTTCTATTTTTTTAAATCTCTCTCTACCTCACATTTATTGTTAAATAAAATCCATACTATTGACGGGTGTTGCTTGCACCCTAATTTGGGTAGAGGCATCTCCCTCTGATAATCAGATGGCAATATATTGCCTCTCACAGGGTCCTTCTAGACAACTCAGTCCACAGCTGGATAAGCACACCATTCAATGGGTGAGCAGCTGGCTTGTGGGTCACAGTGTGACTGGTGCAACATCAGGCTGGCAACAGGCCACTAGTGCGGTTCTGCAGGGTTCCATCCTTGGCCCAGTTCTCTTCAACATCTTCATAAACATCTTGGATGCAGGACTCAAAGGGATGGAAAATAAGTTTGCAGATGATTCAGTTACAGGCTCTCCAGGAAAGTAGTCATAGCACCAAGGTTGACAGAGTTCAAGAAGCATTTGAACAACACTCAGGCACATGGTGTGATTCTTGGGACTGCCCTGTGCAGGGCTAGGAGTTGGACATTGATCATCCTAGTGGGTTCCTTCCAACTTAGAATGTTCTACAGATTTGCGGGATTGTGTCTGGAAAAGGGCAATGGAGCGGGGGAGAAGTCTGGAGTAGAAATCTAATAAGGAGCAGCTGACGGAGGTGGAGGGGTTTTCTCCCCTGGAGAAAAAGAGGTTTAACCTTTTTGTTTTCTACAATTCCCAGACAGAAGGTTATAGCAAGATGGGGATTGGACTCTTCTCCCAGTCAACTAACTGCAGGATCAGAGGAAATGGCCTCAAGTGGCAACAGGGGAGCTTTGGACAGGTATTAGAGAATTTTTCTTCATTGAAGTGGTGTTAGGTCACACAGGGGTGGGGGAGGGGAAGGAGACAGAGACCACTCACCCCAGCGATTCGTAGGGCACCAAGAGCTTTATTTCCCAAGCCCTCCTTTATTTAAGGCATTTGAAAGACCCAGTCTGGATGTTCTCATTGGTTTGAATCCCACGCCCCTTCAGGTCCTGGCCAGTGAGGTGGCTGCAGCATTGGGCGATATTTGGTTGGCCAGCACCTTTGTCAATCACTGTAACAAAGTCGAGCCTTGGCGCAGGCTGTCCCAGACAGTCATGAAGTCGCCATCCCTGTAAGTGTTCCAAAGGTGTGTGGATATGGCACTTGGGGACATGGGTTAGTGGTTGTGCTGCATTAACCCTTTTATGTATTTGGTCTTAGAGGACTTTTCCAACCTTAATAATTGTGTAATTCTGTGATCTCTTACTTACTGTGCAAATTTATGTGGTGCCTCCTACAGTTTGTGTCTAGGCCACTAATAAATATACTTAGAAAGAGTAGTCCCAGACCAATTATTGAAGAGCCTACCAGAAGTTCTACCCTCTTCAGCAGATGATCTTTAATATTTTTTACTCCCTTATGTCAGTAATTCACGGAGTAACCTCTGTCCTTCTGGCAATCGTGTTTACTATCTATTGCAGTATGAAGTGCCTTTTGCCTTTTTGTAACAGATTATTAAGAAAACCAGTTCTCAAAGCAGGATTGGAGTAATTTTGATATCTTAAACTGTGATATGTTGATTTTATTTTGAGGAACAGACAACAGGGAACCCTTCCTGTTTTACCCCTACGGCTCGCCAGTTCACATCTGTAAATTTTTTTTCCATTCAAAGCTTGACGTGCAGATCCTTTTTAAAAACTGTGCTTTAAAATTATAACAAGGAAGATATGTCATAGAGATTGTCACTCTTTTTGCTTTTTTTTGTCTCTTTCCTTCAGATCTTGCCTAACAGGATGGCTTTTTAGAAGAGTAGGTGGGTAGATAGTTCAGGTGCAAGGGTCAGAGGAACTCAAATGAGAAATTGCAGCTAGTTCACTTTGAGATAGAAACATCTGCGTAATCTGAGTAGACAAAGAATTAAATTCTGAGAAGGGAGAATCAAAATATGTTTGCATATTGAAGTCAAGGTAATTATTGAGCTCATAGAGCAAGTTTTGGTGTAGATGCAGTGCAAAGGAAAACCACACAGACTAGGCTATCCACGCTTGGTCAGGGTTGAGGCTATTAGTCTGATGGCTTGCCTTTTGTTTAAAGTCAATATACTAACTAAGGGAATTACAATACCATATATGGAATTTATGAAAACAGCAAGGTAAAAAAACAACTGGGAATGCCATATGGAAAGTTCTTCCAATGTCTAAATGCAGCCAATTTTTTGTTGGGAGAGATGGTTAATAAAATTTTAGTTGTTTCACTATAATGTATTTGGTAGTAGGCTGCTGGTCCCTAAAGCTTTCAGTTCCGTGTGTTTGAGAGCTATAATAGCAGACAGGCTTCAAAAAAGTTTTGCATTAAACCCTTCTGTTCCTGAAGTCTGCTGAATGTTTTGGAGATGTTTCCCATGACCTCAGAACACATCTTTATATTCACATCTGACACTTGCCATCCATCCCACATGGCACATCCCACCCTTCTGCAGGTGCAGGCATTGCATGGAACTACACAGCACACTGATCTGTTAATGATGGTGCAAAAAGAAACACCCCACTGACAAGTCTCTAGCTGGGCCTGAGAGGTATGCAGGCACTTACAGACAGGATGTGTTCCTTTTCATTTCTGATCACAGGAGCAGGAAGGAGATTCTTCCCTTTAGGTATGATGGTAGCTGCACTGCTCAGAGCATCAGGTCAAGGACAGTATTTCCCCCACAGCTGACATCCTACCTGCAGCACTGGGAATCAGAATAGGTGAGCTGCAAGTTCTTAGTGTTTCTCTGGAATCCAGGTACAGAGGTGGTGAGCGAAACAGGAAAAACACATTGTCCTGTTCTTTATGAAAACTGTCTAGTACACCTGGCACAGCAGCTGGTGCTCCCAGATCCCAATATGAATTGTAAAAGCCATCCAGGCTCACCTGAAGGCTGTCTTTGCCTTAGTGAATGGGTACATTTTGATCAGTCAAATCCTAAAATAGACTTGAATAAAGCAACTCAGTAAAAACCTCTATTTCTGAAAATGTGTTTTGAAGTGGTTAAAACTTAAAGCTTAATCACTAAGCAAAAATATAAAAGCATAAAAAGTAAGC
>NW_005054628.1:52389-56887 GCF_000277835.1 Geospiza fortis
AGGGATATTGGATAGACCGCAGTGACTTATTTTGCATATTCTAGGTGAATGAGGGATAGCTGTACATTTTGGTAGCACTGTTGTAGTTTGTTAACAAAGTATGCAGCATCATTCACACAGGAACCTGTGAGGTTAGAAAAATATATCTGGCAGACTTTTATTTATTTTTATCAGTCAAGTCTGGTTAAACCCTGTAGACTTGGACACCTTGTGAGCTGTTTCTTTGGTTTAATATGGGTGCTGCACTTCACTAGAGAAAATAAACTCATCTACTGCCATTTTTTGGTTTTATCATATTAGTGATTTTGCAAAGAATTTATTCAGTTTCCAATACTTAGTTATTTATGTGCTACTAACTAGCTTTGCTACATTCCCTAGAGAAAGGTCCATTAAAACTCTTAATGTGACACCACATATTTTCAGTAGACTAGGAAATAGTTGCAATTTTAATTTAAATTGAAATGGCTGTGTAATGGCTGGACAAATCACTCTCCAATCCCTAGAGCTCTTAATTGTAATTCTCCATTGTTTCTATGCATAAATTTTCTTTTTAAGTGCTTATTCTGAAATACTAATTTTTTTGAATGTACTGTATTCATTTAATAGTTTTTTATGGTTAACAACTTCATGATTAAACTTAAATGTTAAATATAAAAGGTGGAAATAATATGCCTAATCCAGTGTTGTGAAAATAAACTCTGTTTAAATCTTGAGATGGCAATAATTTAAGGACCTTCTCTTCAAGGAAGGAAAGGGAAGGGGGAAAATTTTCTACTGGGAGTAATGGGCAGAATTCATTGTGTTTCTGCAGCAGAGAAGCTATAATCATAATGAGCAGTTCTTTTAGCCCTTCCTACTGCCTTGAGTCACCATCACAAGAAAACAACCCCTTACCCAACATCTCCTCAAAAATAAATTGAGTAGTTTGTGTTGCATCAACAACACTCTGATTTGTTTTGGGCTGGGCAGAACCAGGGGTAGCTCTTACTTCCTGGGAGCTGGCAGCTGTCCCAGTCCAAGGCCTTCACAGAAAACTGTCACAAAGTCTTCCCTCATCTTCCAAAGTCCATCTAAGACATACAGCTGCCAAGCCCTGTCCTTGGCATTAGCTCTTGGGGTGTTCACTATCATCATTGATCACAAACCTAGAGATGGAGACTGTGGCCTTTCTCTACTCTCAGTACTACTCTTTTACTATAGCTGTAGGAGCGGCTCGGGGTCTCCTGCACGGTCAGGATGGACGGAGACAGAGATCTCTGAGGCTAGGTCGTGGGCATGCAATTTATTGCAAGGGCGTGGGTGCAGAGCCCTGCTGGGAGCTGCCAGCTGCGGCTCAGAGCAGGGCCGAGAGAGAGCGAAGAAGAGCAGGAAAAAGAGAGCAAGAGTAAGAGAAGCTTAGAGCATAGAAGAGTGAGCAAGTGAGAGCAAGAGAAGAGTAAGAGAGCAAAGTTCCCGTTACAATAGATTAAATCATCTTCTGTGTTGAATATTCTGATTCTCACTAACCAATCTAGTATAAAATACAAATCCTATAGCATTTACATACAGCCTATAAGAATCACTACATTACCATAATGTGTTACACTTTAAACCCTAAAAACTACTCTTTGGACCTCTCCTGCCAAGCAGTCAGGGTCTTCTTCTGACTCTTGGACCTGCTTGCTTGGAGAGGGTATTGTTTCATCAAGACGGGGATTACCTGCTCAGCCACACTATTGTTTTCCCGTTGTTCATTAGCTAGGGAATCTCAAAGGTCGCCTTCATTTCAATCTCGTCTACCTTTTCTATATTGTCAAAATCTTTCACCAGGCAATCATATTTATAAGGCTTCCCTGTTCCTTCCTCACCAACAATAGCAAATTTTCCTTCCACTCAACCTGCCTCACAGCCTTGTTATCTGTATCTCCTCCCTGTCCATTTCACCAGATCCTCTTCCAGAACTCTTGTACCTTCTCAGTTCATGACAGCTCTTAGATCCTTTGTCTCCCACTCAAAGCCTTCCCATGAAGGATGTTCTTGCCCTGCCTTCCTCAAGGGCTCATTACATCCCAAAATCTCTCCTGATCCTTGCCTGCTTCTCATGGATTACAGTTTTCTCAGTCTCTCCTTCCGGTCCACTCCCCTCATCCAGGCTTGAGCTTTCTGAAGTGATTGCCACTTTTCTTGAAGACAATACAAAAAAAGTGAGTTTAAACCTTCAGAATACATCACAATCCCAAGGAAGAACTATGAGTCCTAAGAAACTCTATAAAGAAAACAAAATACCCCAGGATATCCTACAGGAGACAATTCCCATGTCACATTGCTGATGCCAAGCAATATTCATAGAATTAAAAAGACATTCAGGTTGGAAGGGACCTTTAATGGCCATCTAGTCCAACCCCCATGCAATGAGTAAGACCATCTTCAAAAGCTTTATTTTGTGATATGTACCACCACACTCATAAAGTCATGTGTGAACACCTGTCTATCCCACATCAGGAGGCAGCTTACTCATATATGGGGAAGAGGAGGTGTTAATTTCAGAGGATTTGGACAAAATGACCTTTAATATTCCTTCAGCTCAAACTGTTCCTGTGATTCTATGATTTTATAAATGCCAGTGGTATTTGCAAGCTGAGATACAGTAGCAGGTTTAGGACCTCCAGTACAGGCCTTCTCCTGGAGTGCAGTTACTGGATGGCCCTATAAAGGTCGGGCCAGAGAAAGGATTCCCCATGTTTGAACTCAGAGAATGTCCCTGTCAGCACCAGACAGTACAGTCATGGTGCTCAGGAAACACCAGGGAAGTTGTAAAGGGTTTCATGAGGCTGAGGAGCAGTATAGGAAACTGACATGATTCAGTAAAGTTGGCCCTAAGAAGAAAAAGCAATAAACATTTCCCAACTTTCTTTTCAAGAAGATAAATTATTCAGATTTACCTTATAAAATGGTGCTAGCAATGGTGAAAATCCAGTTTTTGTTTGCAATTTGAAATTCCCCATTAGACCCAGTTGTCTTGAAAATCCATAACTATCTGGGAAAGGAGGAAGCAGAGGAAAATATTTAACCTTGCTCCAGTGTTTATTTTCAGGGTTTCAGCTACACAAGCCGGTTGGGAAAATGTAACTGAGTTGCTGGATGCACTGACCTCGAGTGCTGGCAAAGAGAAATTTAGCTAGGATAAAGCAGAGTTCCCAAATGGGAAACAGTAAAGTGGCTTCCTGCTGTTGGTAGCAACATCTTCATTTTGAAACATGGTGATCTGCACTCAAATTTTCTAAACTCTCTATATCACTGTGCAGCAATACTTTACAGCCTCCTCATGCAAATGATCAGGATAATACAGGTTTTCTTTTAATTAAAAGCTCAGCCTCTAGGAACTCATCCATTTTTAATTAATTGCATAGTGATAGTTTTTCTATTTTGTTTAACTTGTGGAATAAAAGAGAGTTTTAACAATGGGATCTGGGCTGCTTAGATAAAATCCTATTCAGTACACATTTACAGAAAAAAAAAACCAAAAACTAAAAACAACATGTGACATGTGAATTCTGAAAGGCCAACTGTAAACCTGTATGTTTCTAGTTGAACATGCTTGTATCATAATCCTTTAGACACAGACTGTGACCAGATCTGAGACTAAGTAGACCTAGACTTCTCTGGAAAGCTCAAAGAGGGGGTCTCGTCAAGGCTTGTGACTCAACAGGAGAGACTGTGACTCAATGATATTGTAATCCATTGCAATAAATGAGTTACAATTCTTATCAGTTGTTATTTAGATACTTTTTTTAGATTTATGTAGATATCAGCAATACTTAGATGCTTTCCTGCAATAAATTTATTTATAATCATCCCCAAATTGTGTCCCACTTCTCATTTGTGGCTGAGAGCCTCCCCTCAGCTGCTCAGCCTCAGCACCACTACATACTCAGTTTCACAGAAATAGTTCTGTGACAGGTGATTCTGGCTGTGTGTGGATAGAAAGGAAAGGACAATTGCACTAAGAGGGGACCTGACAGGATGCTGGGGAATCCCAGCCTACTGCAGCACAGTAGTCAGATGAACAATGTCAGATGCAGAACCCCAAAGGGCAGCAGTGAGGCACAGATCCAGAGGCGGATGCTAGACCCAGGGGCAGTAGTAGGGACATTCCTCCTATGCCTTCCTGGGAGCTCATGGTATAGAGGGGGTGTTGGGGGCTTTCTCCTCCCTCAGGGTCTGGCAAGTGTTTTGGGAAAGACGGGAGAAGAAGTCAGTGTGCTGCAGCTGAGAGCAAGCTCCTGTTTTTCTGTTCAGGCACACTCCTCTGCTCTCTCTTCCTTGGCTGGCACCAGCTTGCAAGGAAAAGCCTTGTGCTGGCGAGAGCCTTGGTGGGGAAAGTACCTGAGACTAGGGAGAAGCTGCAGAGGTAACTGACCCTGAAGCAGAGCACTGCAAAGGGGCCAGCTGCAGCTGGAGTCCTTGCCCTAAATTCCCAGCCAGCAAACGGGCAGCACACATCCAGCAGTCCTGGGGG
>NW_005054628.1:56914-62810 GCF_000277835.1 Geospiza fortis
AATGAGCCACCTTGAGGGCGCGACCTCCCACGTCAAGGTGGTCGGCTTCGCGCCTCACCCTCGGACGAGGGAATAAGACAGGCCGCAAGCGATGCCAGCGAGTGGAAGAAAAGGAGGCAGCAAACAACCTCAGCAAAACAGCGTTGGTTTATTGACCAACAGGGGAAGGAACCAACCGCGGAAAGGCTCAGGAAGTTTGCCCACGAGAGTAGGGTGCAACACGCTTAAATACAGAATGGGAGGACCCGGGCTAGACACAGGGGATTGGACACACAGGGAGAGAGGCAGAGCATGGGACCAATGGGGCATATAGAGAGGAGGGACAAAGGTGTGGCCGAAGCCCAAGGACCAACCCCGACCCAGCCAGAGAAGAACCCTCTGGAACATGGGCCGGATTGGGGGGTAACTGACACTTGTAAAGAGAGGTGGGCATACACGATAGACAAGGGAATTAGGGTGCAGATTGGTTGACATGAGGAGAGAGAGAGAGAGAGCGAGTGACAGGGGGCAGCTTACTCAACCGTGGGAGGGACAGGCATGGAACAAACCAACTTTGAAACAGGATAAAGGGGAGGGGGGTGGAACAAACCATCCAACAGTACATAAAACCAAACCCGTACAATAATTGGAAATTATGAAAAAAAACGCACGCACTGCAACAAGCAGCCCCTCTGGCAGCGACCGTGCTTTGGGCCAACCTGATCACAAGGCCACACATCCAAGCCAGTTGCAAGGGTTTTACGGATGTGTGAATTTTAAGTCTGGAGAAGAGAACTACAAATGCACTTAAGGTGCAGAGTGGGTGATTTCTGTACCCCAAACCCTGGAATCCTTGTTTCCTAATACTGTGAGTCCACAGCCACCCGGCTACACTAATGGCATGGGCTGCAACCAACTGAGTTTCCATAAGGCTTTGGGAACAGGGCTCAGACTCACGGACAACCCATCTGTGGAAGTGGTCAAGACCAGGTTGCATGGAGCTAGGAGCAAGCTGGTCTAATAGAAGTTGTCCCTGCCCATGAGGGAAACATTGGAACAAAATGATCTTTAATGTTGCTTTCAACATAAACCATTCTGTGATTCTTTGATTAACCTTGGTTTACCTTTGATTACCTTCGTTTTGATGAGTCAGAGAATGGTGAGCATTACCTACATGCTCATTGCTTCAGTGGGAGGGGAAGTGACCAAGCAACATGATAAGCTGTGATAAAGGGCTGTACAGGCCGCTATATTCCTCTGGTGTGAAGCACTCACTTCTCAGCAGGGGTTTTCCCTGTGACCTCTTAGGGACCAAGTCTGTCCTGCCCATGTATTGAGCTTCTCCGTGCACCCGGTCTGGCTGCTTGGTTTGCTGATCTCCTTTCCCCGCGAAAATTCAGCCAAGAGTCACCACAAATCATTCTCCTTGACTTTGTTTTCAGGGTCACGGCAGATGTTTTGTTCAACCTGAAACAAAACACATATCTTGACTTCCAGAGATCTCCCTTAGAAAGGAGCTTTTGCATTAGCAGGAGGAGAGAGGTCATTTCAATGTAACTATAGGGGGTGATGAAAAAGAAAGTAATAACGCCATAACATTCAAAGGAAGCCCACTCTGCAGCCTTGTGGCCTACGTCAGCTCTGGAGATGGCTTTGATGAGGGTGTAGTGGGCAGCAGTTCCGCCTCTTGGAGGTGCCACTGTGACAGGCACCAACATATCACAACTGCTGGGGATGGTGTCTCAGTCACTTGGCTTGCTTCCAAGTTATGTGTCACTCTTTGTGTAGCTTTTTTCAATGTGCTGTGGCTTTGCAATTTTGACCAGTTGATAAACTGTACAGTCAACTCTTCCTTTTTCATCTTTTTTCTGTGATTTTTTTTGCAACTACTTTATAAACTCAAGGACTGGTATGGTACTTCTGCCCCTCTTTCATGTTTCTGAGTTGGAAATCTTGCTAAAAATGAGATGCTGACACTCACGAATTGTAAATCATTGATTAGTGGGAGATTATTTAATTAAAACCTTAGTAAAGTATAGCTATATTACTATACTCCTCTGTGGACATTCCATACTGGGATGATCACAGTCAGATGGACTGAATAGACTTGTATGGCTGCTCTTACTGTTTTCCTTTATTTTGAGAGGAGTTAATCTGTTCTTCATGTGTATGGTTTCACTTAGCAGAGGTCATAGAGAAAAACCTAATTTCTTCTTAAAAAGACAAAACAAAGAACTTTTACAGCTGTCTTGGTTTAGGGCAAATTTTGGAGAAAAATTCTGAATTGAGGTCTCTTTAGAAAGCAAACTGAAGTGGCTCCTCCCCCAAAAAGACGTTTGGGGGAAAAAAGATTTGGCAGAAGATTTCTTTGCAGAAAAGTGGAAAAAACCTGTTTATTTAACAGGCAAAAAACCCCCAACCTGTTTATTTAACTAGCACAAAAAATGAAAAATATTAAATGATAAATCTTCTCACTGCTCTGAAGGGATGACAAACTCAGAAAGTCTTCTTTGTGGGCTGCAGCTTGGCTCACTCAGTCTGTTATCAGTCTTTTCGGTGTTGGAAAAATGCTGTGGCTAAGGCTAGGCTCTAGTAGGAAAGAGGTGTGAGCTCTCGGTGCTTTTCTGAGTTCTCAGTCTAGAGCAAGTTTGAACAGTTCTAAGAAAAAGAAAAACTATAGTCTGGGAAACTTCACTTCTTCACTTCTTTAGCTAGCTAAAACCTAACTAAACAACAAAGGAGAGCTCTCTCTGCTGTCTGTCTGTAGACAACATAGTCTAGGAGAATGATGTGGGGAGTAAGTGCAGTTTCTGAAAACAAACTGTGCTGCTTCTCTCCCCCTCTTAAAGGTGCAGAACTTATTTCTGGGCTAAACAGACAAAAGGGATATAAGCATCATAAAGTCACCTCAGGACCTTAGCACACGTGCACACACACACACACACACAAACACACATACACTCACCTCCTCCACCAAGATGTAACAAGAGTGTCCATTGAGTTTTTGGTGTATCGAACGGGTTTGATTACACTTGTTTTCAAGGATTGTGTAAGGTAAATTCATTAAATCAAGTAGGGCTCAGGTGGTCATGGGCAGGTCACAATGGTCTCTGGGTTGCTGCTGGCATGGCAAGGTTTATTAAAATGATAAAGTTACAAGAGGAGATGATGCTGCTTACTATGTACAGAACAGAAAGGAAAAAAAAAGGTTAATCAAAAAGTCATAATCATACAAATGAGCACAAGCTCATCCTGAAAAGCAATTACTCTTTATTTGTCCTATTAAATGTAAACCAAAAAAAATCCCTTGCAAATACATCCTCTTTGGTGATTTTCATGTATTAAAACATTTTATGATAATCATAGAAAGGATCTTTAAGGATACACCTTGTAAATAATTAGTAGAACTCCATTTAACAGCAGTGTGCCAAACCCGTCCCCATGGATTGCAAGCTGTGTTCTATTTTCTGCGACCAGAGCTCTGAATATCACTTTGGATGCAACTCCTCCAACATCAGCGTCAAGCTCTCTGCTGAAGGGACTCAGCCAGGCTCTTGTCCCTTTTAAAGTTATGAGGGATTTGCATTTTCCCTGAGGTTTTCAACATTTAATATGGGAAAACAAGCATCTTTACATGCTCTCCCTACTCCTGACCAGTTGACTTATACTGCCTCCAAGGTGTGAGAGATGTTGTTGCTGTTTGTGTCCATGCAAATGGTTTGCAATAGTCTTTTTGGTTCTTGGAGGTCTGTGCAGGGCAGAGAGGATCTGAGCTCCTATGTATTGATTGATAGGGAGATAAGATAAGGTTTGTCTGGGATAGCCCACCTCTCCAGACATGTCAGTTGTTGGGAAAGACAAAGACCTGGAACCCTTCTGGGTGTCTTACGATTGAAAAATGCTTCTTCTCATTACAGCTATCGTTTGGCACCAATGGAAGACAGGGCACATACACACAGACCATATATTACAATGAGCCCAGCAAGAGGCTGCACTGAACTGCTGTCCAGACACTGTTCAGACACGTTCAGTGTGTGTTTTTCTAAGTGTGCAAATTGAGACTTCTTGTTCCATTCTCATAGTGTCACACCTCTGGTAAGACCATGTCTGTTTAGCTGACTAATATAAATACAACTCCAGTTATTAAATCCTTCTTAGGAGTTGGTTTTTTGGGGTTTTTGTTTGTTTGTTTGTTTTTGTTTGTTTGTTTGGTTTTGGTTTGGTTTGGTTTGGTTTGGTTTGGTTTGGTTTTTTTTTGCTCTGACTAGATCCAGTAAGCCAGAGAAGAACCTTGTGAAGTTCAAAAAAGTAAAAAGCCAAGTACTGCCCATGGGGAGGGATGACCGCGCAACCCAGCTGGAAAGCAGATGGTACAAATAACATAAGGCGTCCTGGTGAACACAAAGTTGACTATGAATCAGCAAAGAAGTCAATGGCATCCTGGGCAACAGTGTCTCCAGAAGGCTGAGGGAGGTGGGCCTTCCTTTATACTCACTACTCGCAAGACACATCTGGAGTATAGTGTTCAGTATTGTGGGGTCCCACAACCACAAAGGCGATGAAGGGATTGAAGCATCTCTTCTAGGTGGACAGGCTGAGAGAATTGGGACTATTCAGCTTGGAGAAGAGCAGGCTCAGGAGGATGGAAGGAATGATGATGAGGAAGCCAGGCTCTCTTCAGATGTGCCCAGAAACAGGAGCAGAGACCACAGGCACTGATATAGGCACAGGACATTCCTTGTGAATATCAGCAAACCCTTCTTTGTGAAGGTGACTGAGCATCATCCCAGTGGAGTTTCCATCTTTGGAGATGTCTAAAACCCAATTTGGCCCAGTCCTGGTGTCCCTGCTTGAGCAAGTAGGTGGAGTGGATGATCTCTAGAGTCCCTTCCTAACCTCAGCATTCTGACATCCTGTCCTAAATTTTTATGGGAAGATCCATTGATAGAAACTTTTGCTTTTTTCTGCCAGAGAAGTAAGCATGAGAGATTTCTAAGGCAATTGAAAGACTCTAGTGCAGACGTAGGTAGCTGACAGAAAGTATATGTGGGCAATATTTGGTAGCTCTATGAAATCAGTGTTTTTCCCTCTCAAAGTATCACTAATAATCATGAAAAACATGAAAATCTGGGACAGAACCCATGCTCCTCTATATCTGGTATTCCTGGGTGCATGGATATTTATGTTGGAGAAATGGGACTGCTGAGCTGAGTTGTGTATTGTTATTCTGGCCCTTATTTAGAGACTGCTCTAACATTTTCAGGGAGGTGAAGGTGTAAAATGGTTTCTATCTTCTGGCTGAGCTTGCCACAGAAAGAATGCCCATTTCTTCCCAATGCTGTGAATGAGCTCACTTTTCTGTCTTCATTCCGCTGATAAATGGAAGCTTGTTTTCTGTTTCAGTTAGCTATATTGTTACTGAACAGTGGATATGTCCTAAGCCATGGGGTTTTTTTCCTGGAAGTATTCTGTAGGTTCCCAGAAACTAAATTATTATTCTGCTCTGACACAGATAACTGTGTATCAGGAGGTGTGCACTTCAGTTACTACCATTACCACATACAGCTGCTGAAATCCTTCAAAAGCAGACCAAAAAGCTCTTACCAAAGAGGCTTCAGTTCAGGATAGCACCCTACACTGGTAGAGGACATATCAAATTTGCATTCATGTGTGGCTGTAGGCATATATAAAAAAAAATCTGTATTTGTTACTGTCATAGTTTAACACGGGAGGAATTTGGGGAAGTGAGGCAAAAGCTTTTTGGGTAACTGACAGTCTGTTGAACCACTGAGAAACTGAACATGTCTCTGTGAAAAACACGTTAAAGATGAAAAACCCTGGGAACTTTCTCTTTTCGGTGGGCAGAGGGGTAACAAGCCCCGGCCCTGTCTCGGCCAGGCCGGGCCGGTGGTCCTGC
>NW_005054628.1:62820-83989 GCF_000277835.1 Geospiza fortis
GCTCTGAAGAGCTCAGTTGCCCTCCCCGCAGCGCGGCTGAGACCTGAGACCCCTGCAGCCCATGCAGAGTGGTCCTGCGGCTGGAATTGAACGCAGAGAAAACCAAAGCCCAGCCATTAAACCAATCTGACCCTTTGAAGGGCCCAAGCAACATGATAACTCTTTCAGTACTTAAATCCTCCCTCGAGTGGAAGAAAGGAACAAGATGCAAGCATATAAAGAAACAACATGAAGACCTCGGGGTCAGTAAGAAAGAAGTCCTAGATGGGAGGGAATGAGGAGATGCCTTGATCTTGGGGCTGAAATCCTCTTGTAAACTACGGAGAAAAGGTTCTTTTTCCCTACAACGCATGAAACTATGGGGAGATGAAAGTGTTCAAGATATAGATACCAAGTAAAAGCCTCCATACTAAAAGTAAACAGATGGTAAATTAGCTGTAATGCCACAAGAAATTTGAACAGAAAAAAAGAGTAGTCCTGTACCCCAGGAGAAGAAGAAGATCTCTGTTCCCAGGGATGATGATGATGATGATTTTTGAGATAGATAATGAGAACTTTTGCTTTTGAACAGCTCATCTTTAATACAATACCCCATAAGTCAACATAACCCAAGCTGTGAGAAGGCTTGTGGAAAATAGAGGGGCCTTCACAATAGCAGATGTTCTTCTGGGCGGCTGCTAGTTATCAGAGAGCCATGAGAGAACTGTGTTTTTCCTCTTGTGGAAAAGTCTCCATAACCTTAACGAGAGAAACTTGTCTCCCTAAGTAAACTGAAGAAAAACTATTTTAGAAGTGGTAAACTAACTGGAAATTTAAGGTTTTGTTTCTTTATATTATCAGTAGAAAAGAAAAGGTTGTGAGGCCAGGAGAAGTGGTCTGAAGGGTTTGTTTTGATTCTTATTACTTTTTTCCTTTTAGTTACTGATAATAAAATTTTCTTTATACCCTTTTAAAGTTTTGAGCCTGCTTTGTCTTCTCCTAATCATATCTCACAGCAGGAAGTGAGTGCAGTGATGATTCGCCAGCACTGAAACCCACCACACTCATCAGTACATTGGTTAGGAAATCTCAAAATTAAAGAAATCTTAAATTAGCAAACCAAAACCACTACAGTTACTCAGTCAGCAATCCCTATGAAAAGAAAACATAATAGATTTAAGATCAATTAAACTAGATTTGGAAGACTGGAATCCTCTAAGCTTGTGGTACATGCAGAAAGGAGGAGCTGGTCAATCATAGTCAAAAGGTTAAGCCTTGTGTCTTAATCACTGACAATACCAACGTGATTTTTTTTTTTTTTTTGGCAGAGATTAAATTAATTTGACTGTAATGGAATAGAAAGAGAGAAAAAAAAAAAGACACACACCTAACAAGCCTGAAGTGCACAGTGTTATGGATAGAGATGTCCTTGGCTTTTAAAACTGTTCTAGAAGAGGGATATAATTATGTGGTAAAAGCTATTGGTTATCATTTTCTATTAGTTCTGTAGGACACTTCCATTATGGAAGGTCACTTTTCTCCAGTTACTATATCACATTTTGTACAACAATGTACTCATAGGATGTGACATTTGCTATTCTGCAAAATAAATTACAATTCTTGTCCTGTGGAAACAACTAAAAATAGGCAAGAGAGCAGACAGTTACCTTGCAGCATATGCCATCTCTAAGTGCAGGAAAGACCCCAACATAACAGGGTGGAGTCTGAGCACTCATGTGCACAACCAGTACCATCTGACTTGCTGATGCATGTTTTAATCTTGTAAGGGGGCCATGGCTCCATGGTTATTAAATACCAGTTTCCACACATTGTAGCAGCTTTGTCCTGTTTTATAGCAGTGGTAACATGAGGCAAAATCATTTGAGTTTATTTTGATGAAACTTGGCATTTATTTGGCTGATTGCTTATGTGAGGAAGTAATTTCTCAGAATAGCTGTGATGGCTCAGCAGTGGTATGCATATGCCGTGGGCACCTTGAAGGCAAATGTGTGCTGTGACTTGGCTCTATCTTATGCATGATTTCCATGTGTTGTTGGTCGGATTCAGTGCTGAGCTCCACACCACATTCTCACTTTGCAGAACTGAAGACTTGTCAGGAATGTTCAACTTCCTAATCCTTTTCTCCAGGAAAAGCACCACAAATATTTATCAGTACTAAGCAGATAGTTGGATAAAAGGACTTTCCCTGACACCTGTGTCCTTGCCTAGAAAGAGTAAAAGTAAATAAGTAAAAAGAAGAGATGTCATCTTGCTTGCAAGCCTAAATAGAATATTTGCTAGGAAGCGCTCGCAGGTATCTCATTATATTTGAAGAGGCAGTTTCTCACCTTTGGGCCTCTTTCTTTATCATGTCTGTGTCTCCCACCCCTGCCGTGTTTGAGCCTGGATATCTTTGCAGCTGTGTTGGTGGACCCATGCCTTTTGTGAGCCCTTGCACAAAATCACCGTGCTGCACACAGTAGATACTAATTGCTGACTTATTACAGATTAATAAAAACTTGCATTAATAGTTAAAAGTAGAGTATTAAACCTGTTCTTTACTCAAGAATGATTGATGGTTTCTATTACACACCATTAGATATTTTATTCTTGTTAAATGAAGAGGAGCCAACTTTGTCAAGTATTTTTAGTTCCCCCTGGTCTTATTGGCTCCATCTATTTTCAGGGATGTTCTGTAAATGGCCACATATGGCTTTGTGTCTGTAGGAGTGATGACTGTACAGCTGGCTTTCATTGCCCACCAATTTACCAGAGCCCCCTTTATTGTGAGCCTGACAGCACCAGGGAGCTTTGTAGAACTAACAAAATATATCTATTTTCTAATTGTCTATTTATCCCCTTCCATGGATTGGTGGGCCTCTCATCTGAAAGCAAAGGGGGGACAGCCTTGAACAATGATCCTTGTCAGGGCAGTTGCTCACTTTAAATTAGGGTCTCATTGCTAAATAACTAATTTAGTCCTGCTATCAGACTGAAAAAGTGTGTATTCAGTGCAGAGTGCCAACTGGGGAATTGATTATGTCTCCTCTTACTGTGCATGATAAAAGTGCCAGGCCAGCAGGCGGTAAGGTGGCTCCCTGGAGGCTGACATCTTCCCAGCATGGAGCATCCATGCCAGACAACTGGGAGTCTTGGCATGAGCCTGAGGTGCTTGGGATCCCCCCTTCATATATTGGAATGAGAGAGGGTCACTGCTACTGTCCCTGATCTGAAGTTGGACCAGGAGGGAGATGGGGAACAGAGGTGGCTTGGGAACCAGAGCAGAGAGAAGCTGTAGGGGCTGGTGGCCCCAGTGTTTATCCCAGATTTTGTCCCCTTGAAGCAATCTGCCCAACGTCCCTGTTCACTGCAAGACATTGGCCTTTTCCCATCAACATTGCAGGAGAACAACTGCAGCAACCTGCTGTCTTGGTTTGAAAGACAGGCATCTGCTAAGGAAGGTAGGAGCCACCCCTTGAATGGAGAATGTAAACCCCTCTCCCTCTGAATTATTATAATTTTGAAATGAAGAGGTTCTCAAGCAAAGATATGAGAATAGGGATAACAGTTCTTCACTAGTATGTATAACAAGGCAAGGCAAACAATAATTATGGCATTAACAACAAACAGAACCAGGGACCCAGTAAAACCCCTCTCAGCCCCTGGCACTTTTCCCTTCGGTGCAGTTACCATCACAGCCGGCAGGAATGAGCGAAAATCCGGGGGTGGTGGATGAAAGGTATCAGAAATTCCATGGTGCTGGCTACAGCGGGGAGGAAGCCAGAGCAGTACTGAAGAAAGAGCGGGGCCAGGGCAGCGGCAGCCTGGCTCTGGGCAGGGCAGGGAGAGGCGAAGTTCAGGATTCCTGGGGCATATGAGCAGATGGTGATGGGTCCCTCAGGGCTGAGCCCCAGTGGTGCCAGTGAATTCTCTGTGCAGTAAGCAACAGCCTGGCCGTCCTTCTCCAATGCCAAAGAGCGAGAGAGAAAGCCCCCAGCTGCCCAACTCTCGTCTTTTACCTGCCTCTATTCTCATGGTGTCGGTATCTCTGTCCTGCCCCCTCCCCGAGAGAAAACTCCCAAAAACCAGAGGAGTTCCCCCTCCCCGCCGCACCCAGTCACCAGTGTTTTTTAGCAACTCAGTAGGAAAAAATTCCATAAGTGACAAGGAAAGAAAAGGAAAGAAAAATTCCAACCCCTAACACCTGCACTAACTGCAATCTCTCAGTATGTCCGGGCTGTCCCTGTCCACCAATCGCAGTAGTGTGGCTGGATCAGGATTCGTCACCACAGATGAACAGTGCACACAATCTGAGCACCAAGGAACCTTCTTCCGAGCTATAGGACAGGTATGGACTTGCTCCATTGCATTTTAGAGGATAGGGTGCCCCTCCAAGAGCAGCTTGCTGGGCGACTGAGTGAAAGGGTGTGTGAACAGCAAGGGTTTAAGATCTGTTCCTGATCCATTTTGTATCAAGGGATGGAACACCTGTGGTTATTCATATTCAGGGACAAACCTCAGAAACTATGTGTCTCAAACTGTGACTTGAGCCTCCCCTCCCATGAGCCTCCCCACCAGCATAGGCTGGTGCTGGCCTATGGTTCAAACCCCAGAGAAGCAAGAGGCAGAGGTAGGGTCTCCCTCACTCAAGGATTCAGGTTCACTTGATACTACAGAAGTTTCCTTTTAATGTTTAAATGCGTTGCTCCAGGGAGGGAAATGAGATTAAAGATATTTTCCTTCCTGCTCCCATTGGTTACTGGGGTTGGACAGCAACACAGCTCACATCTGTGCATCCTCTCTGCACTTGTGTTGTGCTGCATGACCCCCATCACATCCCCCAACAGTAGATACAACAACTCTGCACAGCCATCAACAGCAAACATTAGCATCATCACGTTAGCTTGCACAGGCCAAGCATGAAGGAGCACTCTTTTCCCCCAAAGCTTCAGTCACTCAGGGCACCCTGCACTCAGCCATGACATTTACCATTCATGTCCTGATTTTGGTCACTACAGGCTCTTCTATTAACATGCCAGAGATGTCTGTTGGCTTTAAGGAAGCTAGAACTTTTGTAAAATTGATGTCATTTTCAGCAAAACCAGCAACTGAACACAGTTGACAAGCATTTTCCACTGGACCTGTATACAGCAGCACCAAAAAATAGAATCACAGATTCATAGACTGGTTTGGGTGGTAAGGGAGATTTAGTTCCAAATGTTTGCCATGGGCAGAAGCATTTTCCACTTGACCAGGTTCCTCCAAGACCTGTCTGACCTGGCCTTGAACACTTTCAGACATGAGGCATCCACAACTTCTCTAGGAAATCTGTTTCAGTGCCTCACCACCTCACAGCCAAGGATTTTTCCTAATACAGAATATAAGTTCACCCTTTTTAAATTTAAACTCATTACCTCTTTTCCTGTTGCAATAGGCCCTTGTTAAAAAGCTGAAAATTTCCCTCCCTTTCCACTAAAATACTGGGTTTGGAAATAAATTTGGCAAAGCTACCTTCTATGAAAGGCTCTTTTCTTTTCAAGAGCCACATTATGCAAGGTCAGATTAGCAGAATTCAGAATATTTCCCCTTTAAAACAGGTCTCAGTCTCAATCTGGTGGAGTCTCAGCATTGTGGAGGGACTGACCCAACACTGTTGACAGGTTCATGGACATCAGGAATTGGGCAGCTGTGGTACTGCTGTTTGAGATGCACTGTGGTACCCTCACCTGCAGCTAGGGGGAAGGTAGCAGGGAAAACTTGCTGCTGCCAGTGGCAGACACTTTCATCACTCACTACGACACACCACAGGAGATGTGGTTCGGACATCACGTGACAACACGTGGTAAAGTTGTTGGCTCCCCATCGGGCACTCTTCACTGGCTCTGCTCAGCCCGCAGCACACAGATTGCGTGTGATGCTCCTGGGAAGAAGACATCACTCCTTTCCAGAATGTGCTCCCATGGTAATAAGCCACCACATGCTATCATGGAGATCATCTTCTGCTCAGATAATTGCTAAATGGTTAACAAGTGCTTATTTGTAGGGTTTTAAGAATGCCTGCTTCCATCCAAAGATTTTATGTACTTAGTAATTAAAACTTATAACCAGACTGATATGAGTAAGAAATTCTTTGCTGTGAGGATGATCAGGCAGATACTACAAAATCATACAGTATCTAGAGGGTCACTAGCTATAGATAGCTGTCTGCTAGCAACCACTTTTAAGGACTCTAATTACTCCCACAAATTAGCATCGAGGTACTAATAAATTCAAGGGACTATTGCCCTAGGCTGGACGTATGCAAGTGTCCAATGTTCAAACAAATCCAAGGCTTCGTCCTACTACTGCTCCCTAAGTCATTCTGCACCACATTCCCACAAACAATTAGAGTCAACATCAAGTGTATTCTGTGAACCTCAACTCCAGGTGCACATTTTTCCTGTCACCAAGCTATCAGGGCTTCATGGATCTGAGGTGAATAAGGCTATTTTGATCCCAAAACAGAGCTTGGATCATGAGTAGACCTCAGTATTGCTGCAGGTTTTGCTGCCACCAGGTTACCCTTCCCAATGCCAAACTCAGACTAGAATGTAACAAGAGATGTGAATTTGCTTTGCTTTTTTACCAAAATTCACAGGAGATCTGCAAGTGGAATACTAACTGGAGTGACCTTCTACCAAATAATAGGGGTGGTATACAGAACCACAGAATAGCCTGGGCTGGAAGGGACCTTTAAATGTCACTTACTCCAATCCTCCCTGCCATGGACAGGTGCGACAGAAAAAAACATTAGCATGTCACAACAGAAATCTCCAAGATATAATTCCCTTGAAAGAGTTACCAAAACATGACAGTACAGCTACAACCAGCTCTACAGCCATGCAGTAAGTTGACTTTATAGTCACTTTAAGTCTTCTTAGAAAGACAGCTATAGCAAAATCAAAATGCTGCAACTGATCAGCCAAATGCTGTTTTCTAAATATTGTGATGGATTTGCACATGCCATCATTTTAATGGCCACTGCTGCTCACAAGCTGAAGCTGCTGTGCTTACACTTAGGCAGACAGTCTCACCAAGATATCATCATGGCCAAAGTACTGTGGACTTTGAGGATCATGCTGTTTTCCACATCTCAGAGGATGGAAATTCATACTCATTTTTTAATGTGTTTTACGCTGAACATAAGGTAAATGGGGAAAACAGGCAGTACACAAATTGTGACCAGTTTATTAGTCTCCGTTAAGATTTTGAATTAAAGCATGATCTCTTCCACAATTATGTTTCCCCCTTATGCCAATGTGAAAATATGGCATATGGGAAGTAATGGAAGAAACCAATTCTTCCCCCTTGAAATTTACCCTAGAGAGCTATGTGTAAGGATGTGTAGAAATTATACAACAGATGTGAATATGTGTTAATTTAAAAGCTGAAATAACATTAGTGGTGTGAGCACGTCCCGTTGGTGGTCACAATTGTCACAGCATCAAGGCAGCTAAACAGTCCAAGAACTAAAGGATCCTGAATTTTAAATTTAGGCAGAGCTGTGCAGTATGCACAGAGGCCTTGCACCTGAGCTGCAAGACCTGAGTTTGTCACTCAGAAGTGGTGAAAAGTTGAAATAACACAATGACAGTCAGTACTTGGTTTTTACATTTCTTCTCTAAGTATCTGAAGTATTTGAAGAGGAAGGCTGAAAAGTGGTAAGCCGAAAAAATGTCCTATGTTTATTGTTCTCTATTCCACCGTCTTTCTTCTGGCAGCAGTAGTCAAAGCAGGGTAGCTATGCTGGGGTCACTCCTGGTGCCCTCCTCCCAGCTCAATGCAGTTAATGACAATGCCACCTCCTTAACAGGCAACTGGAGAATTCTCTCTCAAGCAGCCTCCAAATATCACCACTGCAGTTTTTTCCAAACCATGGACAAAAAATTGCAAAAAATCCAAATCCAAAACCAAAGCTAAAACAAAACGGAAGAAGGGGTGGGGGGGAAGAGGAAAAATAAAAAAAAAAGAAGGAAAAAAACCCCCTTTGCCTGATCACCAAGAAAACTGCCAGCAAAAGAAACACACCCTGTCCTGAGCCGTGAGGGAGCCAGAGCCTGGATGGGCAGCTGTTTAAAAACGCTGCACGAAAGCCAACTTCCCCCCACCCAGATTCCTAACTGCCAGGTCTTAAAGATACAACAACAATTTTTGGGCATTAGATGATTTTTAGGATACCTTATCATTATGAATTACTCCAAGACAGCACTACAAACTTCTAGGTCTGTGGGTGAAAGCACACACAGGGACAGCTTCCAGACACAGACCCAACTCTCCATAAAGGATTGTGCATTAGGCGAAAGTTTTATTAGGGTGGCTGTGTTGGGAAAGAAACACAGGGAAGAACAAATCTCTGTTTGCAGCAAATCTCCCCTTTGCAAAGGGAAGAGCAGATCTCTGTAGCTGCCAAGATTGCTTGTCCATAATTTTAAATTATTTATATAATCTAATCTGTCTGATCAGACACACATTTCATTCCTTCTGAGTTTTTTTCAAGTGAATAATGAATGTTCTGGACATTTGAACAGCCCAAGTATTTCTGATGGCTTATTGATACCAGGATGCTGGAAGGTTCTCCCAAGCCTAACACAAATTCAGAATTAACCCCTGCTGGCTGCCCAATGAAAACAAATCTTGAAATCTCACTGTAATATCTTGCATCAACTAAGCTTGAAACTCTGCTTTATTTAACATTTTAATCTTAAACAACAAAGATTATTGGAGTCCTTTCATTGTGGTGGCTAAGGCAAAAGGCACAGCAGCTTTACAGCCTGGAAGATTTAAATTTGTTTTTCTGCATTCAGCTCTTCTCAGACTGTCTCCCCTTAGCTCTTCAAAGGTGAATCCAATAAAAAAAATAAATTTGTGACTTTTTTATGTCCTCTATAGATCCCACAATTGCTGTCTTCTGACAGTGTCCTTTTTGAGATGATTGCTGGTATATGCAGACATACTGAAGCAGAATCCCATCCTGAAAGCAGAAAACTCTGCCATGGCTAAATTCCAAAGTTGTGGAGCAGGCAGTTTCCCCAACAGGTGCCTGTCACTGAATTCCTGCAGCCTGGAGAGCCAGCTGGCAGCACCTGCAGGTGAGGAGCAGAAGCAGCAGCTTAGGGCTGATGACCTAGAGCCCAGGGACAGCAGTTGCCCATTTGCTTAATCCGTTCAGCAGAGGCATCACGGGTGTTTTCAACAGCAGAGCGAGGGTACAGTGATACACTGTCGTGTCTCCTTTCCCCATGCTTATCCCTTAAAGGCTCATCTCTTATCGCGGATAAACTCCTTCCATTCCATTTGCTGGCAGGAATGTCTCTCTTCCCAAAGCAAGGGTTGTTTTTTCACTTGAATATGTAATAGTCACCTCCACCTCGGTGACAGGCACCTCCCATGACTCTCCGGGACAACATGACAACAGCAGAGCAGCAATTTTAATAGACTCCAAGTAGTTTTCACAGAGCAAAGCCTTAAAAACTCCCCAAGGAGAGATCATCAAGCAGAATGGTCCCACGAGCTGAGTTTATTAGCAGGCAGGACAGAGAGGTTGATGAGCCCATGCAGCTGAGCAGACAAGCTGTCAAACAGGACTCCTAATCCAATCAGTTACCTGTCGGAGGGGACTGGTCTGTGGTTTCTGACTGCAGCACCTCTGGGGAGCACTGTGCTGTGGCCCCTCACACTGGCTGCCACCCCAGCTAGGGGCCAGGGGTCCTGGACATCCCCACCCTGTGGAGGAGAAAGCACAGTTAAAACCACACTTGGAGCCTCCCTCCCGTGTGAAAGACACCACTGGGGTGTACAGGTTAAAGCATGCTCAGATTCCCTGGAAAGCCCTTGTAGAGGCACAATTAAACAATTCAGTGATTTTTCTTGCCTTTTCACTTTGCAACAGCCTTGTAGGGGGCACACAAATATGTTTAAAATAGCATGAGTGTTGTGTGGCTAGCATGACTTCAGTATGGCTCCTCTGCATGGCAGAGGCTGAGGACTGGGAGGTTTTACTGGTGTGGAAGACTGCAGCACAGCAGGTACATGCGACGACTAAGGTGAAAAAGCTCTCCCAGGCGCTGGGACATCCAGTACCAGGCTGTGTTGGGGTAGAGAAGCTCCCCGTGCCTCTCCACTGCCAACCACAGTAGCTTGCTGTGCACCTCGAAACCACCCACTGCATGGTGTGTACTGTGAGAGGAGCAGGCTGGGTGGACAGGCTGGGTAGTGCCAGGGCAGCAAACTGAGACCCATTCCGAGCAGCAGGGAGGACAGGGTGTGGGCTTTGAAGGAAAAAAAGGTGAACCCTTGCCAGTCCAAGAGCTGTGCATTGGTAAATTGAAAAAAAGCATTAAGAATTAAACTAAGAATAAATGTTAAGAATATAACATATGTCTAGCTTGGAAAAAACACATTGCTTTCTTCAGAAAGAAACCTAAATTTTCCTTAAAATAAATGCAAAACCTACATCAGTTTACACAGTTGCTGTTCAATCACAAATTGAATGTCTGATTTTGTTAATTTTCTGAAAAGATCAGAAGTTTTATATATGCGAAAAGTCATTGCTCAGTGATTTGTGAGTGATCATTTCCAACACTTTGATTCCTGGAACTTTAAAGAAAAACACAAGTGATTGTATTTTCTGCCTGTATGTGTTTATGGTTCTAGCAAATTTAAACAGGATTAATAACTCTCTGCTCTGCTACAGAACCTGCCAGGACCATGCGGTAGTATTGTCTTTTTTTCTTCTAGTGGCTAGGACTACCTTTTCATCAAGGAAACAATTTTTTGCGTGACTGCACTAATATTTGCACTGTCTTGGTTTGGAAAGACCGGAGTCTGCTAAGGAAGGCAGGAGCCTCCCCTGAAATGGAGAATGTAAACCCTCCCCACCCCTCCGAATTGCTATAATTTTAAATTAAGAGGCTCTCAGGCAAAGATATGGGAGCAGGAAATAACAGTTCTTTAATAGGGAAGAAAGAAAAAGAATAAAATAAACAATGCAGTCCACTGGAGCAACACTGACAGAGTCAGAACCCAACCTGACACCCTGTTGGTCAGGGTGTTGGTGGCAGTCCGATTGAAAATGTGGCTGCAGTCTTCTGAAGTATCAGGTGTGGTTCTGTTGGAGCAAGGAGGATCTGTAGAGAAGGATGTAGTCTTCCTCTGAAGATCCAAGAGGAAAAGGCAGCTGCTGTTCCTCTGGGGAATCTCGTGGAGAAAAGCTGTGCCACCATTTCAGAATCTCAGAGTATATTGGGGTAGCAGTGCTTGGCTCCTCCCTCTGGGCAGAGCATCTCACAATGGGATGTTATAGTTCTTATCAGTCATGCACTGATATTCAATAGTCTATTATCAGCGGAGGTCCCCTCCCGAGCAAGGTGTGAATGTGGTCATTCAAAGAGAGAGATAAGGCAAACTGCTCACTTGACAAGGTAATCAGCCATACAGATGGTAATGGAAAACATCTTGCATGCAATCTTCAACATGCATTTACACTAAAAATATTTTTCTGTTTAAACTCCTCTGGAAAGCAACATCACCAGGCTTTTTCAGAGGCTTGTGATGCAATGCTGTGGGCTGATGACAAGAATTTGCCTACCATTTCTGTTTGATGGCTGTAAGGAAGCTTGCCACAGTCTCTGCAAAAATAGAAAGCAACTTATTGGGGTTTGTTCTTGTTCTGATCCCCTGTATTATATCCAAGGGTATCCTGTACTAGAACTGAGTGGTTGCTCAAGTACATATTTAAGTAATGAAGTGGACTAATATAGCAATATAAATCTGGGAAAATGTAATACGTATCAGATTAGTAGTACTTCTGATTAAATTAAGTGGCAACAGCAAAAACTCCAGCACTACAAGAGGCAAAATCCAATGAATGGTCTTTATAGGAAGTTCTACTGAACTCAGGTGATCTGAAAACTGCTACAGATACAAAAAAACCCTGTCATTTACTGTAGAAGCTTGGGGTACTCTCTTGTAATTCCAAGATTCAGAGAGAATGGACTTGTAACATGCGAGTCAAATGGTGCAACTTCTGCCTCTGCTTTTGCAAATATTCCCTGGTTTTCTGTCTGTTTGTGCCTACCCCTCACAGAGAAAACTTGGGTAAACAAATGTGCAGTATTTGAGAGACTCTCCAAGATTTTGCTCCTCCTACATTTGTGTACATTACATTGCATGAATTTTGTTGAGATTTTAGAGTGGCACAGGTGGTGCATGGGAACTGTGCAGGATGTTGTCACGCTTTAATCCTCCCCAGCCACCAACGAAGTACCTCACAGCTGCTTGCTCACACCCCCCATCACAAACCCAGTGGGGAGGAGAATCAGAAAGGAACAGTGAATTTTGTGAGTTAAGAAAAATTTACTAATCGAAACAAACTGAAATAAAATACTAGCAATACGACTTACAATAATTATAATAATAGTAAAAAAAAAGGAGAGCAAGTGAGAGAGGACTAAAACCCATGAGAAACAAGTGATGCCCAATACAACTGTTGACCTCACACTATCTGATGCCCAGCCTGTTCCCAAAGCAGTAATCATTGACTCCTGGACAACTTCCCCCTGTTTATAGACATCAGGTAGAATGCTCTATGGTGTAGAATGTCCCTTTGGTCAGTTTGAGTCAACTGTCCTGGCCATGCTCTCTCACAGCTCCTTGTGCACCTTCTCACTTGGCAGAGCATGGGACACGGAAAAGTCCTTGATTTAGGGTAAGCACTACTGAGCACCTACCAAATATCAGTGTGTTATTAACAACACTGTTCTCATACCGAATCCAAAACACAACACTGTGCCAACTACTGGGAAGAAAAGTAATTCTATCCTAGCCAAAACCAGTACAGAGATGCGGCTTGGATTTGTGTGGAAATTTGTCTGATTTGTCTTTGATTTCCTGAAAGAGATGCTGCTGCATCCAGTGTGGCAGTGATACAGTGCTCCTCAGGTCACCTGGACAACTGCTGCTGTCAGGTCTCACAGGCTGCTGCCATGGGGTTCAGGGGTGCTGAACTGCCCCAAATGGCATGGGCAGTGCTGATGTGCAGTGCCTCACACCACCTCATGCTGGAGCAGTGTGTGAAAGCAGTTGTGACCTCTGTTCCTAAGCTCCAGAAGGGATTTTGTAGCCCATCATCAGATTTCTGATTATGTTGGCTTGCGTGATCCTGCTCTGTCCCTAGGACGACCTTTCAGTCAGCTATAGTGCCCTCCCACAGCTTCTCTGAAAGCCAGACAGATGATGAGAGGGTGCACTTTCAGCATCACAGCCCATCATGCTCTTGGGGACAGAGGGACCACACTTCATTGTGGCCTGATGCAAAATGCAGAACAGTAACAGGAAGACCTGTTGTTACTGGTCTGGATGTTTATACTTAAAGCCCCAGTCATACACACTAGTTAGCACTTTTCTTTTGCCAATCATGTTTGTCTGCTCTAATTAAGTTTGAAGACAACTATGGCAACACAGCTTTGTTGTACAGAGGTGGCAACATCTGTAGACTTACAGACAATTTTCAGGAGCGGGTGTGCTTTTTACCTTCTGCATTAATTGGTTTTCAGCTTGTGTCAGATACCCTCTCATGAGTTTCTTAATTTTTATTTCTGCATTGTCAAAATCTTTCCCAAACTGGGGGGAGGGGAAGTGGTGCAGAAGACTCATCACAGCTGCCCAAGAAACACTCAAGATTTGCTTTTGTGGGTGTCTGTCATTTTGCAGATTAAGAGCATTAGCTCCTTAATCCATCAGAAATGCTCAGCAAGACACACTTTGTTCTGTTCTCTGTCTTGAGCAGGCAGTGCCTTTGCTTATGACAGGTAAATTTAGACCAAGTTCTGCTGTGTTTTATTAATTTATTATGGGATAAATGGGTATCTATGCTGCCGATCTCTGTGGTTGAAGACCTAGTGCTGTCTGGGAGGACCATGGTGGGCCTTAATTACAGCATCTGCCTGTGTCCTGCCTAAGTCTTGAATTTTGTGTAGAAGGTGTAGAAGGACACTCATTAGTTATACTTCAGCAACTGATTTTTGACTTGTTATATTGTGTGGTACATATAAAGGGCAAGTACTTTCTTACTCTCTACCTGGATTTGAGGATTGTGTTACAAAACCTCAATTTTTTTTTTAATGTGGTGTTCAGTGATAAAAATGGAGAAATGAAAACACCATGCATTTTTCCATCAATTGCAATGACATAAAGTAAGAAATCCAGATGCGTTGATATATCCTGAAGTGGTTAAACCTCAGCGACAGAAAAAGGGTAATTACAAAAAAATGATTTAAAAAGAGTGATTTAGTCATAGTGTGATATTGCTATAGAGCAGCATACTGTCATAATTCAGCTCCCTCTCATTGAGAGGGACCAATCTGATTTTTATTTATGCCTCAACATATGTTATACATGAGGTGAAGGATTCTGATAGGGGCTGTATATGTACTGGCAGCCCTGTCTCCAGCGGGACTTCACCTGCCAGCCAACCAGGGGAGAGAAAACTTCCTCAATCGGGCTGTGAGCGACTCCCTGCTGGCCGGCAGAGCAGAGTCCCGGATGCCTGGGAAAAAATGCCCAGGAAATCGGACTGTGGGAGGAGCTTTAGCAGATAAAATAAGTTAACTCTGACTCAGTCAAGCCCATTTTGCTTTGGGTTTCTTGGAGGAATTAGAGGCTCCCTCGGAGGGTCAGCTTGGCCCTCCTCTCCCCTTCGCCTTTTCCTCCCTGTCGTTCTGCTTCCCTGTTCTGACCTGTTCGGCCCCACTTCACTGTTTCTGCGAGGCAGCTCATCACTGCAACCACATGGTTCTCTGCTGCTTCCCTGACGAAGCAGGTACTGCCTACACCCGGCCATGACTGCCACTGCCGCCGTGTTTCTCGTGTGGCAGCTGCAGCCACCACTGCCCACAGTGACTGCGTCCCGACCCCGACAACCCACAGCTGTGCGTCCATAGCCACAGCAGCCTGCTCTTTGCTGATGGCAGAGACATGCAACCAGCTACTGCTTGAAAATTGTGCCCATCTACTCGAAAAAGCCCTGTGCACCTGCAATAGTTTGCATCACACACACTCCACCTGCTGATCTGATTCTTACAGAGCGCCTGGGATTCTTGCGGTAACGCTGTCCCTGTCTTCTGTTTCTCTCTCTGTCTCTCTTTTCTCTCTCTGCTATCTTTTCTATCCCCCTTCGGTAAGAACACTTACTCTTTTTTTATCAATAAACAATTCTCAGATATAATATTACTGACTTTGCACTTTATTTTCATCCGAGAAATCTTAGAAAATAATCCTCTCTAGCTCCCTGTTTTTACAGTGTGAGAGGACATACATGATGCTAAAGCTACAGACTTTTACATAACTCAGAGAGTTTTTTGTATTTAGTACACAAGGTATAAGCTGTTAAAAAACAGGCGCTGAGAAAAGGAGAACATTCCTTTTTTTTTATTTTCCTTTTCTTTATGGAGCAACTGAAGTATGCAGGTCTGTGGCATTTGGAGTCCCTGGGATATTTTCAGGCAGACGAAGAAGTCCACTCACTGAGGCCAGGTTCTTGGGCTATCAATGGGATACAGAATTCCTCCAAAGTATGCAAACTGCAGAAAGTGGGGAGTGAGGGGAGACATGTTGTTGTCAATTGCATTGCTGTTGCAGAGTGGAGTGGGGGGGCTGCATGCTTGCTGCCATGGGCAAGTACCCTATACATTTTCAAGTCCACTAAATTTTAGCTTTTGAACTCACCTCTTGTCACCATAGAGGTTGGTGGTGGTCAGGAGTGGGGTAGAGTCTACATACAAGCAAAGGAGATGCATGTGTAGTATATGGTAGAGATAATTCATGCTATTTATGTATAAAATATTGTAAAATCCAAGCTATGTCTTTGACCACCCCAGCCGGGAGCAGAGTCTTATTTGTACTCAGTTAGGTCCTGGACAACGTTAAGATAATATCAAGTCTGTTGACGTATGAATGGAACCTTCCTGGGCCATGATCACTGACTTCCCTGGAATGTCCCATGATCACTGACTTCCCTGGAATGTCTGGGCCACTCATGCGTGATCTGCTCATCAGAGATTGCATCTACTACCGGACCCACCCTTTACATGTGAATACTGACTTCTCCGGAGTGCTCTGACATCATCTGGACACCTGGAACCGGACTTTTGTCTGACTCTGCACATGTACGGCCCCGGTTCTGCATGTGAAGGGACACAAAGGAACATTCGGTCATTTCTGCCCCAGGCAGAATAAACTGTATATAAGGTCTCTGCAAGAAGCAGTCGGGGTGAACAGGGGGAGCCTCTGATATTCGGGGGTCAGATCCATTTGTTCACCCAGCGCTGAAACCCGGGCTCGACACTGACCCATGGCTGTGGTGGTTAATTTTCGAAATTCTGTTTTGCTGATGATCTAATAAATCATTGCTAAATTTTCTTATAAATTTGGCTCCTGGTTTGATCATTTATAACACATGGATGGGATGTCCTCAGATACCTGTGAAAGCAGGACAGGGTTGTTTTCTGTGGAGTTAGCACTTGGTCTGATACAATATATGTCTCTACCAGGGTGGGATATGCAAACAATGTAAGTTAGCAGATAACACTGGTGTTACCTGTCAAAGAGAAGATCAAGCCTTCGGGACATTCTGAAGATCAAGTGAGCACTCTCTCAGTGTCCACATGAGTGTTTAGTCTGAGTCAAGTTCTTAAGGCATTCTGTCCCTCCACTGGCTGAGCCTACAGGCATCAACTAAATACCCCAGCTGGGGTAGGGAGGAAACCCCAAAATGACATGGCTTTCCAGAAGGACCTTGACAGGACTCATTACAGATATTGGCATTTGAACATCTTTGCAAATCTAATCCAAACTGCTCAGCTGCTGGAAATAAATGGAAATAAAACAAACCACCTGTCTTGGTTTGAAATATAGGTGTCTGCTAAGGAAGGCAGGAGCCTCCCTTGGAATGGAAAATATGTCCCCCTTCCCTTTGAATTATTATAATTTTGAAATTAAGGGGCTTTCAGGCAAAGACACAAGAAAAGGAATAACAGTTCTTTACTAGTTTGTATAACAAGACAAACAAACAACAACAGTGGCAGCAACAACAAACAAAACCGGAAACCCAGTAGCAGCCTTCTTGACCGCAGGCACTTCCCTCTTGGTGTACTTACGTTCACAGCCAGCAGGGGCACTAGCGGCTCCCGGCCGGGCAGGGTGGGTGCGATGATTCCCCATGGCTGCAGGGGGCGCTGTGGAGCGAGTTGGTAATGTCGACGCAGCTGGCAGAAAGGAATGGAGAAGGAACTTCCTTCACGAACTCACAGAGGGAGCCGATCCTGGTGTCCTGTCTGAATAGCAAAAGGACTTGTAGTAGGAACCCCTGAGTTGCTAGATGGGAAGGCGGGGATAAGCACAGCCCCGGAGCGGTAGATGAGATCTATCAGAAGCTTTTTTAGAACTCTCCCGGCAGGCTGGTGTCAGTGTAGTGAAAAACCCAGAGCAGTGGCCGAGGAACAGCAGGGGGGCTGGGCATCAACAATCTGGCTGCAGAACACCAAAGGGAGGCACTGTCTGTGAGGGGAAAGGGGATTGGGGGTCCCAGGGGTTTCCCCTGAGACACGTATGAAGATGGTGAAAGGGTTCTTTGTTTGGTGAGGCAGGGTGTTAATAAGGTCCCAATGCAACGGCCCCTCTTTAGAGCAGAGCTCCACTCACAGTAAAAGGCAGCAGGAGACAGAACCCTGCAGTGAATTCTTCCCACAGCGACCACAGCCTTCGCCTCTGAAGCCGAAAGAGAGACTGAGCTAGCAGCTGCCCCAGGTCCTTCTTTCCCAGTCCAGTTCTAGAGGTATCTCTGTCCCTCCGAGAGAAACCCACAGATAAGAGAAGTTCGGCCAGATGCCCTCCTCCCCTAAGCTTGGCAACTTCTTTTGTCTCTCTTAAGTACCCAGTTCTTATTGTTCTGTAGCAACAAAATGGGGGGAAGTTCCTATGAGGAAGAAAAAAACAAACGGAGAAATGCTTAACTCCAAAAAACAAATGGAGAAACGCTTAGCTCCAAAAATATTACATGCTGTTCTAGAAAACTGGGGTGGGAACCTAATAAAGGTGTGTGGCTTCAGTGCTGTGTAGAGACAAATGTATAAGGAAACTTTGGTGGAAGCCCAGGGAGGAATAGACCAATGGGTTGAACTACAAATCTGCTTTGTAGAAATGTTTTTTCAAGATTTTATTCCTAAACAGGAGGTAGAACAAAGTGATTCTAGCATGCCAAAACCAGGCAGATCCTGAGAGTCCAGAGGCTTTAAAATGTCTTTTTATGGGAAGAAATTGGCTTCACATGCAAAGTCATCAGCACACTGAATTGTTAAATCAGCTGTCTGAAATCAGAGCTTTGGAGTCTAAAATAGACATTTATTATGGACAAAATAGCCCCTTTCTATGTCCATACGTGACATGGAAATACTGTCACTTGCCTTGGAGACATGAAAGGCATTCAGCCAGGTCACATTTTTTTTGCCTAGCAGCAGACATGGCTATAAGCACAAGAACAGTAAGGAACGCAGTGCCCAAAAACCTTCCCTACATTGAGTCAAAGGGCAGGCACTGGTGCCCAGAATCTTCAGGAACAAATAACATTGTCTTGGACCTCTAAAGGATCAAAACATGAAAGCAATCAAAGAGGTGACCAGATGTATCTATTGAGTCCCAAGTATCACTACATATGAGACATCCACTGAAGCAGGAGATCCTCTTTGATGACAACATATGAGAGCAGTGACAGCTCTCAGGGGATCCATGGGAGATGGCAGATGTGCAACAATTGACAACCACCTTGGCAGGGACTTGACAAGAGTAGAGCCTTTGTGCCTCAACAAAGTCTAGTTTTCTCTGTAAAAGTAACTCGTCTTCCTCCTTTGCTATTGGTTGGAATGTTAGTGCAAAAAGGGAAAAGCATGAATTGCCCAGCAGCAGCAGGCAGCTTCTAATTTCTCACCTATTCTTAGCAAATGACAGAGGGACAGGAAGACTGACTCCAAACCTGTCCTGGACAGGCCTCTTATACGCAATATTCTGGGGCTGCAATAGCTACCATAGCTTGGTGCAGAGATTGAATGTAAGGATGGTTCAGCAACTAAGTTTTATCTCAGAGCCCTTCCATAGGTCTCACACAGAGGTATTTTGGACGCTGGATTTATCCTTGGATGTAGAACAGCATAGAAAATGAAGAATAAGAGTAGAATCCCTTTTCAGCTTTGAATTGCAGATGATATCTCATAACTATCACTTTTAGAAAGAAAAGGAGAAATACTTAGCTGGGGCCTATCACAAAATCAACATCCTTCAAGCTCAAGCAGAGATCTGGAAAAATAGTCTCCATCACTAATCTGAATCCAGTTGTACCTTGATGCACTTCATTACAGCATTTTTCAGGAGGAGTGAGAGAGACCAATCTGATTTTTATTTATACCTCAACATATGTTCTATTCTTAGAGAGGCTATAAATGGGCTTGCAGCCCTGTCCCCAGGAGATGGCTGGGGGCTGAGGAGCCATCAGGGCAGAGAAAGCCTCCATGATCAGACTGCAAGTTCCTACTGTTATAAATGAGGTCCCCTATGTCTAATTTAATAAACCACAAACTTAAAATTTAGAAGCAGTTTTAATTGAGATAAAATAATAATCCAGTAGTTCAGAAAAGAAAAGTTTAGCAGTGGTTCAGATAAAGCATAAGTAAAACTGACCGGGGTACAAACCCGACAGGGGTGCAGGGAAGGCTTCCCACCCTGCCTCACATACAAAAGGTGTTATAAGTAAAAAAAAGCTGACAATTTTTAAAAAGGTAGCAGAGTGAACAAGTTAAACCAGCTGCTGCCAAGGTGGAGTTCTACCTGTTTGCTATTGTAATTGCCGGGAGGGGACATGAAGAGGGGACATCAGAAGGCCTGCAAAATAACTTCGCCACCAGCATGCCATAGGAAGCCACCCCACCAAACTTACCAAAAGACCCCAAAAACAACGAGCCAACACAGAATTAAGAGATCAAAATGATGTCTGGACGTGAGGAACAAAGTACCGAGCCTGCAGAGATGCTGAGAACCTTTGTTGCCCCTCGCCCTGAGCAAAGACCTCAGCTGGAGCCAGGACTCCGGGACGGCAAAACCCAAAAGTTGCAACACGGGGTACATCCCCACTGCTCTCGTGAGGAGGGGACCCCCAGCTCTGCCCCCTAGAGGACAAAGCTGCACATTCCCCCTCCTCCGAGCCACCCTGGGAGCGACGACGGTGAGACCGCGGACCCGTCGAGCTTCCCAAACTTAAGCTGATCACTTTTAATAAAGGCATTAAAAAGGAGAGAAGATCTCCTACCCTGTTTATTTCAAAAGGCAAAAGGATCCAAACACAACTTATGTACTGTATGCTAATACATGTTCATCAATATTCTCCTGTAAATCTCCTCCTATTTTCGATTCTTGAGATTTATGTCACTATACTACAGAGTGCATACTCCACCTGTTGCCAAGGGGTCGTTTTGGCTTTTTGGGGTCTTTCCAGAGGAAGGCTGACAGCCTTCCTCGCTGTCCTCTGAATAACCTGGCAAGTTGGGCATGTGCATTAGGCTTTGTTTTATGTAAGTACTACTATTTTAGATTCCCTATTTGGAATTGTCCCAGCTTTATTCATCTCAAGGCTGATGCTGCCTTGGGAGTTGTCTTAACTTTGCCAATTCCGCTTTGGAAGTTTTCCTAACTTTGTTCATCCTCAAGGCTGATTCTGTTTTAGGATATTGCTTATCTCAATACTCCATCTTGTATCCTATTTTCTCATGAACATCTGAAAACATCTGTTTTGTGACACTAATTATGTATCATTTTCCACTATTACTTTTTAACAGATATTTTCTAAAATACCAATGTAGTTACAATTGTCAGCATGAATCACATTCATTTATCACACTACCCCTCCCCCCCACCCCCCGAATTGTCCACTTGCCCACTTGTTGGTGGGGCTAATGCCCGGATGGCTGCAAAGAATGCTGGGGAAATCAAGCTGCGGGAGGAAGTTTAGGACATAAAAGTAGCTAACTGCAGCACAATAGGAGTCCTTTTGCTTTGCGTTGCTAGGTGGGGGCGGGGGCTCACTTGTAGGATCCGCTCGGTACGCCCCCCC
>NW_005054628.1:84236-105293 GCF_000277835.1 Geospiza fortis
GGGAGCCTGCAGCTGCTCCAGGATTGCGCCCCGGCCAAGACAACCTGCTCCCCGCCGACAGAAGGAACACGCAGCCTCATACCGTTTGGAAATCGCGCCCAGCCCGCCACGGGACCTGTGCAAATACACTGCAGTTTGCAGCGCGCAGGCTCCAGCTGCTAAGCTGATGCTGACAAAGAGCTTTTTGTGGTAACGCTGTCCCTGACTTCTGTTTCTTTATCTCTCTTTCCCCCTCCTTGCTCCTTTTCCTATCTCCCTTTAGTAAAAACACTTATCCTTTTTATCAACAAACGTTTCTCAGATATAATATGGCTGCACTTGCACTTTATTTCTGTCCGAGAAATCTATCAAAAAGAACCCTTCCCAACTCTCCCTTTTATAGATGAATGGGACGAAGGGACAAAGTCAATGTTATAGTCACTACTTACAAAAGTAAAACATCAGCAACAACTTGTGGTTTCCATTTAACGCCTGTGCAAAAGACTTCTGAATCACTCTAATGATTTCACTCCAGATTTCTGAGTGCAGGTGTAATAGAGATTTAAAAGTAATTGGCTGGGAGAAAGAAGATACTGCCCTGAAGAGTGCAGGTTGGTGCACTGGATGGTTGTTGTAGATACCTTTCCCCTGCCCTCTCCCCCCTCCCCTCCGTTTTAGTGGAATCAATGTTTTTTATTCCATTAGGAATTAGTCGCTGAACAAAGCTCCTAGTGTAGCATGTTAGAGCTGCTCAGGCTCCTAAACCAAAGGTTTCTGGTCCTCACTCATATTTCCCCCTCATTTCTCCATATATTTTAAGGTGAATTTACCTGAATAATTGATATGCTGAATGATTGGTGGGCTAAAAACCCCTGAGAGGTAAGCTCTTCTAACACACCCAAGTTCACCTTATTTTTGTGTTGTACCATTGTCTGTCCCCCAGCACAAAGTTGACTGACCTCCCTAGCTGCAGATGTAGCTAAGGTAGCTAAGCACCCCGAGGGCACCCTGGATGTTAATGATCTCTGGATTCAGGATGCAGGGAGGGAACTGGGTAGTGTCAGGGAGGGGAGAAACCTCCAGTCCTGGTATCTCCATGCAGAAGTGTCCCACTATGCCCATGTGCTGATCTGGTAGAGAGCTCCCGATCTGGGTATCTTGTGGGGAGCTGTAGACCCAGCTGAGGGTCAGGAGAGTATGCTGGGGTTTCCAGGAGACTGTGAAGATGATATGAGTCCATGATATGAGTTCACTGAGAGCAGGTGAGAGGAAAATCTGCAAGTGGGCATGCACACAGGAGAGAATTCTGTTGGATGTAAGAATTTCATTGCCGTCAGGATTGACAGTTTGGCATTAACAGGTGGAGATAGAAAACCCCCAACACATGGAAGTGGCAAGATAGCCCCATGCCAAGTCAGGGTATGGACCCCTTGGTGTTCCCCTGGGGTGTCAAGCCCTTGTGGGGCACCCCTGGGTCTGCGGAGGACTTGTGCATGGTAATCCCCCTTCTTGACTGTAAGGGGCAGAGGCAGTTACCAGCCTCAGATACCCCTGGGTCCCCTGCAAGGCAGCTATGAGGATATATGCTGTGAGCACAGTGAGCCTCTACATTTCCTCCATCTGTTTTAGCTACAGCAAGGCTTCCTCCCAGATGGCGCTAATTTTACAGCAGCTGAAGATGTGTCCTGAGGCTCTCACCTTAGTCATGTACCCTTTTAACTTCTGATTTCCTGGATTTGTCACACACCCTGTAGATTAAAACATAGTATTTTATCTCTGAATCATTAACTTTTGTTGCTTTCTTACGCGCGCTTTAATCTTTTTCTGCTCCAGACAGCTCTGAATATAAATAGTTCAATAACACATGTCCTCTTTACTTAAAGACTGTCATTTATATGACTGGAAGTATGAATGTGCAGTATGTTAACAGTGATGCCATAAAGAGGCTAAAATAATTAACCACTTTGCTGGAGTTAGTGGATTCAAGGGCACAGGAACACGTTCATAAGCTCATGCTACAAGTTTCAAGAATGAGGCTAGGAAATGGGAAAAAGCAAAGGCTTAAGTAGATAGTTGGCATGAAAGGTTTGGTCAGACAGTGTGCAAGCACCTGCTGAGCACCAAGGACTGCAAATACTTGTGTGGGTGCATCTCCTAGACCTGTAAGGACCAGCAAACAGCAGCTGGTGCAGAGGGATGCCCAGGAGAGCCCAGACTCATCCAGAGGGGAGCAGAATGACAGCAACAAAACTAATGGAATTCCTCCAGAAAAAGAGCAGCATGCTATCTCTGCTACTGCTTGGTAAATCTCCAAGTGACAGGAAAGGCGCTTCTAACTCATGTGGCAGTAGAAACCTTGTCTCTGTGTCTTCATTGTATGCTGTGCTGCCTGCTCTTAGGGTTCTTAAGAGACTGTCCAGTTCCACTCCCTGCCATGCACAGGGACACTTCCTGCTAGACCGGGTTGCTCCAACTTGTTCTTGAAGACTTCTAGGCATGAGGCAGCCGCATCTTCTCTGCACAACCTATACCAGTCTATCACCACCCTCACAGATATATTTCTTCCTAATATACCATGTAGTCCAGCCCTCTGCCAGTATGAAGCTATTCCCTCTTGCCTCCCTTCATGCTCTTGTCCAAAGTCTCTCTCCAGCTCATCAACCATGGGGGCAACCTGTGAGCTGACTTGCATGCCATAGGTTTAAATGGTGCAGCTGGTCTCAGTGGCTCATAAGTGGTGTGTGTGAGTCTTTTACAGTTGCTCCTGGGTTGTCCTTCCTGTCATTAATCAAAGTCTTGAGGTCACTGTTCTGTGCCTCCATGAAATGTTGGTCCCATAGACTGCTGACTGAAATGCTCTGACAGATGCTGAGACTGGATGGCCAGAGACTTCAGCTGCAATGAAAAGTGCAGCCAGCAATGCATCTGTTCACTGTCCATGGCCATGAACATCGATACTGAAGTCTGCTGTAAAGTGATGTTAAACATCATGGCATCTGCAGCCAATGGTATTTTCTGACCACATCCTTTCCCAGTCACTGTCTGGAACAACTGCTGGTGGTATCAATGGGGTGCTTGCCTCCATTTGCCCGTGACTCTGCATAGTCTGCTTGTGGAGTTTCCCTTATAAATATTGCATAATGGGAAAGAAGCTGCTAGCTCAAGTAAAGTATTACAGGCTTAAAGTAAAGTATTACAAGGGTTCACATTCCCCAAACTGTGGCATTCCAGCTTAGGAGAAGAAGCTGAATGGATTTGAAGTGAAATCTGTAGCAAAATGAGCTGAACCAAATCAAAACTAAAACTCCCCTTAATGAAAGTACACACTTGCCCAAGAGGTGTTTGCTCTCCTAGAAATGCTAGTGGGGAGGGAGAAGAAGTGTATTGGGGACTATAATTATATTTCTGGCATGTTGAGATTGATGTGTAGGGCACTTAAGGGTTATTTTGGTGTGGAAGTTGGAGTTCCTCAGGTTTTGCCCCTCTTCCTTTGAAGCTAACCCCAGGTTTAAAGCAAAGCCACTGACACATCCAGATGAGTCACTAACCCTGACATTGGGAATGATGCCAGGGATAACTAGCAGCTACTTCTGCAAATCTAAATGTTTCTCACAGAGTACATTGCTGTTATTCCTAGGTACCTAACTTTCTCTATCACCATCCTGGGGATGAACTGTTTCTTGACTGTGTGAAGTTAGATCTCAGTGTCACATCTCTCTTAACTTGCCAGATTTTGTCCAGCTTGTTCAAGACACTGCATGCAAGTTTTCTGAGCTTCAGGAGAACCATGCACAATGCCTAAGACTAGGAGATAACCAAATCAGGAATTCCTGTGGAACATAGCTCTATCACCCTGGAAAAAATTCTATCCTAAAACAAAGGAATAGATGCAAGGAGGGTAAGAGAGGATGCCATACCCAGACATAACAATGGACATAACAAAGGAGCAGATGGCCAGAAACATTTCTACTTACCCATTATATGCATTATCAGTGTTTGATTGTCCTATGTAAGACCAACTTTTTTTTTATGTTTTCTTTTTTTTTCTTCAAAGGTATCTTTTCTGTCTCTTTTTCCAGTCCCCTTAACACTGAAACAATGAGAGTGCTATCACAGATTACAGGCAGGTCAGAGAGGGCAAATTACGTGCCAAAATAGTCTCTCTGAAGGGTCTTGTTGGTATAATGTGATAAGGTATGTGATAAGTCAAAATTAGTGTTGCATAACATTCTTCCAGTACTTGTTGTAGTTATTGTTGCAGTACATGGAGTGACTCACTTTCTGCCAAGCTGCTGCTGGTTTCTGCTGAAACTTTCCAAAGGCATTTGTTGGTTTATTGTTCACTAATTCCTGCTTGTTATTCCTTCCTTTTTAACCAAGACATGCTCACTTTTCCTTGATGATATTTTTCTTGATGGAATAAGAAACTAATAGAAAAGTAATTCTGAAAGCCTAATGACTATTAACCTAAAAGGCTAATAGAAAAGTAATTTTGAAAGTCCTAAAAAGGGTAAGAAATTTGATTTATATGGACCGAAAAGACCTAAAAGTCTAGAGCCTGTGTGACCCGTGTCTGGAGATCTTGATGGAAAACAAATGCTTGGGACTAGGCCAGGAGGAAAGGGTAAAGTGTGCTGCTAGGCCAGTTCCCAGGAACCAGCAAGCCAAGACTAAGCATAATGTGTTGGACAATACCCCTGTGCATTTGAGAGGACTGGGCTGTGGGCCTGTGAGCTGATTTACCTGGGGTGAAGATCGAGCCAATGTGTGGTAACCGCTCCTGTAGTCTAGTTCTGCAAGGTCAGAAATAGGCATGAAGGGTTTCTGCTGGCACCAGTGGGACTCAAGTGATCCAACCCATGAGGAGGAGGCAGACATTGTTATATATTAATTACCAGTAGTAAAAACCAATTGTCATGTCCTGTTTCTTCCTTCTAAAGAAGTAGTTGCAGAGGTTTTTGGCTTCATGCCTCAGAGGATAGCCTTTTGGTGGCATTGCTGTTGGAGAGACTACTCTGTTCACCCGGTGTACTGCCTCAGCCACTTATGTTTTATCAGTTATGGAATACAGAATCATAGAAACAGCTAGCAGGCTAACTAGGCAATTACCACAGTTGTTCATTTTTTAAAGGAAAAAACTGTGAGGAAGTATTTCTGATACTTTGTGATAGTCATTCTTCTAGTTTGAGTATCAGCAATGGCAAGAGTATGTGCAGATCCAGTCAGGCACATTGAGAGGAGTGCCTGATTTGTCTTAGATACTGTGACATCAAAAGCCTTCCCTTCTTCCCTATTTCTCCATTATCTTACTCCTCAATTACTCCCACTAATGTGTTCCCTCCCTTGTACATGTGCAAAAGGCACCAGATACGCTGTGCAACCCAGGGTGCTGCCCAGTGTCCATGTTTACCATTCATATGTTCCTGCACTACTGATACACTTCCTGCACCCCCAGGGAATAGGATTCAGATTAAAGGAAAAATGTAGTTGGCCAAAGTGAACAATTATATGAAACAAAGGAAAATAACTACTACATATACTTAATAGCAGTCAATTATTATGAGTTCTGGACCACTGTTCAGGCATAGAATTACAAACCTTAATTATATTGTCACCTTTCATCTCTGATTGCCCACAAGTGAATATATTTACTGTAACTCCTGCTGATGGGAGGAAATTGAGGGCATTCCAAGTAAGGTGGGATAGGAGAGCTGGGGAAAAAAATGAGAGTCAACATGATGATGGCTGCACAAGTGGGCGACAACTGTATTCCAGGACCTTATAAATTAAAAATACTTCCAGAGAGACAAGTACAAATTTGATGAATTTTGTGCTTTTCTTCTCCTTCCTTCCCACTTCCCATACCCTTGCCACCACCAGCATTGCCTCTCTAATTTGAAGTAATGCCTCCTATCAGATCATTGTCCCTCCTTTGTCACTGGCCTGTCACAATGCAAAATCTGTCACACTGGGGCTCTGGAGAGGGTGGGTGCTGCTGCAAGAGGTGGCTGTGGGTCCGTGCCAGGACAGGGTGATTCTGCTGGTCACAAGCACAAATGTTGGATGCTCAGGATCTGCAAACTGTGCAGCTGGGCAGCCACACAGCACTGGTGTCTCCTCATAGAAAGCGAAGCATTTTGGTACTTGCCTGAAATCTTCCTATTGGGCTGAAGAGGTTTGCCTGTTTTTCTTTTTTTCTCCCCCTTCATTCTGAAGATTTTTTTCAAGACCTTTCAAACTGGCAGTGTGTGAGCAGAGGTGTTCCTGATGAATGAAATTAAGGGGCCTCGTTAAGGGTTTGCTCCCCACTAGCATGCACACCAGGGCTGAGCTCAGCAGAGCTGGATCTGGACCTGCCAACAGCGTGTTTTTGACACGTGTTGCCATGGCTACGCAGGATGAGTTAATGTGACGGAACCGGCACACAGAGCAGAGGGCTTGCTGCGGATGCGGCCAGTGCACATGGCCATGCTGGAGGCGGCGCACGTTCACACCGGTTTATTACCCTCATGTAGCGGCAAGACTTCCTGCTGTGGTTTTGAAAGCTTGGGCTTCCAACTCTATCTGAGCTCGACGGCTGGGCTGTGCCACCACTGCCTCAGCCCCTTGGCTGCCTGCCAGTCCCTGTGCTCGCTAGAGAGTCGGTGCTTGCACCCTGAACTTGTCTCCACCATGGACACCAGAATTAAGGCAGAGAAGGGATGGCTGCCCAGAGCTGGAAGCCTAGACAAACAGCATCAAACCCAAAGTTTGGTGGTTGACCCTGGCTGTCCAGGCTGCAGGGTTCTTTTCAGCCAGCTTTACCAGCACCCTCATATCTACCCACAGACATCATACTCTTATCATCTGCTTTCTCACGTTTTCTGTGATTAATTTCTTTTTACCATCATATTGTGAAAAACTGCTCTCCTCTATTTAAATACTCAGTGCAGCATCTTTTGTGATTTCCTGCAATTGCAGTATATTGACCTCTGAATTTCACAGCTGGTTTGTGCTGATTTACCCTATGAAGCTTTCTCTCTGTTGTAAACATTTATGTGTCTATCCTGCACTGCCACTGTGGCTGCTGATAGCTGAGCCATGTGAAATCTAGTCAGTCATTACTGCTCGATCTTTGCTGACATAAAGTCTAAAAAGCACTCCTGGTCCAGGGTTATCGATGGGGTTTTACATCATTCAGACAGACCCATGGACTTGTGGTCACAAACTTCCCATTGGTGCTGGTGTGTTCCTCTGCCAATGTAGATTCTGGCAGCTTGAAGAAACATGTCGAGCAAACTGGGATGAGGAACCCTATTTTCCTGTGGGTTATATTTTTTTAAATTTATATTTCCATAAAGTGAAACTCAGGCTACAACTTTAACAGGTGAAAAAAAAACCACACAACATTTTTAACTCTGTGAAAGGCCAATAGCATCTAGTGAAAGGCATCACTGGGCACATCAGGATTGGACTAGAAGATTGGTAAAAGTTCCTTCCAACCCAAACTTCTGCTATTCTATGATTCTATCAGAAAGTTGCAACACAGCTTTATAAATGGCTTAACAGAATAAGAAAGCAAGAATAAAACTGAGGAAGTGAAAACAAATTTTATCGCCTTAGAAATACATAAATTCATTTGATTCTGTTGAACTATCACTTGTTTTTTGTAAGGTTGCTTGTTTTTTGATTTTAAGTAATGGATCCGCTTTGTAATACATTTTGATGCTGGAACAACTGCATTTTCTGGCTGACAGCTCTCACCCAGACTCCTGAAACTTTCAGAAAACCTGTTTACCTGTACTTCTAAATAGAAAAAAAAAATTATTAAGAATCTTTAGAAACTGATTGGATTGCAAAAGCAGTCCTCAGCAAGAGCAGTTCATTGCCATACCAGTATGCAGGAGGTCTAGTGCAGCTGACAGGCTGCTGTGACAACTCCTGGACATGATGCTCCATGTGAGTGTTCATTAGCCCTGTGGAAACTCCCCTTACCTGGCCCATTTCTGGGGGTGGTTCAACTCTTACCCATCATTCATCTGCTCTAGCTCATCCATGGGACTGTCACCACAGTTACTGCCAGGGGGACCTGCAAAGTGTCAAGGGCGACTGACGACATGTGTCTGGGCTAATGGTCACTGGGGACCAAGGGGAGTTCTCTCCTAGATCTTATGTGTGAGAGGCAAGGGCTGGAGGAGTAGGGACGCCTTGCAGGTCAACAATTATATTTGCCTTTTGTGTTGGCAACAGGGTTCTGGTGCTTATGACCATGAGATTCTCTTAGAGAACTGAAGCCTGCCTGAAAGAGATGGGATCCGCCCATCCAAGCGCAGAAAAAGTATCTTTGGCAACAAGGTGGCCAGTCTGATAGAGAACTGCCAACTAGGACCTGTAGGGTGGAGAAGGGATCACCAAAACAAGGTGAGAAAGTGGTAGACAAACAAAGAATATGGGGCAGATGAAGGGAACTTGCTATCAACAAAACAGGGCTAAAAGGGGGTCCGTCACAGGGGTACCCACATAAAGCAGAAAGACCCTACTAGAGAGAGTTGTGGAGAAAGCTTTCATATCCTTTTTGGGAGACCAGCATGTGGGGGTCCTGCTTGTGACAGTGGTCACAAGGGTTTTCAGGTGAGGTGAGAGACGAGAATGTTGACTCCATGATCAGAAGGCTTGATTTATTATTTTATGATATATATATATATTACATTATAACTATACTACAAAGAAAAGGAAGGAAAGGTTTCCAGAACCTAGCTATGCTAAGACTAGAATAGAAAGAATGATAACAAACCAGCTCTCTCGGACTCTGTCCGAGATAGCTTGGTCCTGGATTGGCCATTAACTATAAACATGCAAGCTGGGCCAATCCAGACGGACCTGTTGCATTCCGCAGCAGCAGATAACCATGGTTTACATCTCGTTGCTGAAACTTCTCAGCTTCAGGAGGAAAACTCCTAAGAAAGGATTTTTCATAAAAGGAATGTCTGCAACACCCGCTCTGTAATCATCCTACACCAACACATTCCACATGGGACATGACCAGGGGAAATGAGGGTTCTGTTGTGCTTTAGCAGAATTATACTGTCATTGGGATCATGGAAAGGTGGTGATATATCTCAAAAATTCTGCACTGAGTGAATATGAGCTCTTCAGAAAGGACAAATTGGGAATGCAGGCAGGGAGACGTGAGAGAAAACAAGTCTCTGACTTGTGACAGGTGATGAGGCCAGTAGGAAAATCAGGGCAGGGTGTACTTAGTTTTGGTAGGGTGGAAAAGGTAGGCAATTGTTAAACAATCTGTATAGAACCTTAAATCCATGGCACCTGATGGGATGCATCTGTAAGAGCTAAAGGAGTGAGCTGGTGTCATTGCAGCGCCTTTGTTGATTAACTCTGAGAGGTTGTGGTGATATGAAGAGATGGAAAGAAGAAAACAGATGTCACTCCTTTATAAAGAAGGAGAAGAAGGAAGATCCTGGAAACTACAGACCTACCAGCCTCACACTGATTGGTTGGTAAGTAATAGAGCATATATTCCAGAAAGCCATTTCCAAATGGATGGAGAAGAAAGTGGTGACTGTGAGTTGTCACTATAGATTTACAAAGGGAAAGCCATGGCTGTCCAGCCTGATAGCTTCTACAAAGAAAACGCTCAGTGGAGAGGGAGAGAAAAAGGGCTGTTTCTTTGACTTTAAACAAGGCTTTGAACATTACCTCCCATAAAATACTCCTAGGGAAACTGATGAAGTGGATAAATTAATTGAGAGCTGATGAAACAATGGGTCCATAATGATGTTATGAGTGACAAGAAGTCCTGCTGGTGGCAGAGACTAATGGTGCACCTCAGGGACTCATACCATCGTCAATCTCCTTTAACATTTTGGCTAATAGCCTAGATGATGGGGCAGAGTGCATCCTCAAAAAATTCTCAGGCAGTACAAAGGTGTGAGCAAGTAAATGTGCTGCCTGTTAGAAGGGGCAGGCAGAAAAACTGGACAAAGTGTTCAACAACGAGAAATGTGGGGAGGGGGGCACCTTCTGTGGAGGAATAATCCCAATTATGGACAAGCTGCAGAATAATGGACTGGGAAGTAACTTTGCAGATCAGAAGCTCAGCATCCTGTTGGATAGAAGGTGAAAGTGAGCCAGTAATGTGTTCTCATGGCAGAGAGGGCTGATTGTCTTTGGTCTACATTTGGAGATGTCATCAGCAGGATGTGATTCTGCCCTTTGCTCAGCACTGATCTGGACTTCTGGCTACAACACTGTGCTTCTCTGTACAAAAGATACAGACCTACTGGAAGAGGTCATTAAAATGCTGGAGGCACAGGAGTGTATAGTCATATAGGGAGAGGCTGAGAGCACTGGGGCTGTCCAGCCTGGGGAAAGGGAGGTTCAGGGGAGATCTTGTCAGTGTGTACAAATACCTGATGCAGAGGAGCAAAGACTTCAGAACCAGGTTTTCACAGTGGTAAGCAATGACCCAATTAGAGTATATTGACAGAAGATTTTAAAAAAATTCAAGAAGCCTCAGGCTGTGCCAGGGGAGCTTCAGGATGGACATCGGGGGAATTCCTTCACAGAAATGGTGGCTGAGCATTGGAATGGACTGCCTACAGAAGTGGTGGAATCACTATCCCTGGACATGTTCAAGAAATGACTGGACATGGCACTCAGTCCTCTGGTCTGGTTGACAAGGTCATGATCAGTCATAGGTTGGACTATGTTAATGGTCTAAGAGGTCTTTCCAAACCTGACTCAGTAAGTCTGTAAAAATAATTTTCATTTAAACAAGAAAAAAACTTTGGTGTGAGGGTGATTGAGCACTGGAACGGGTTTGTTCAAGAGAAGTCATGGTGCCTCCGACATACTCAAACCCAGACTTGACTTGGTCTGGAGAAACCTGCTGTAGGTGAACCTGTGATGAGACAAGGACTGGACAAGATGATCTCCAGAGTTCTCTATTAACCTCAGCCATGCTGTGATCCTAGGATCTTCCTGAGGCACAAGTGACAGAAGACCTGATCTGTGGAGTCTACATCCTGTTGACCACACTGTCAAAAGATGGATGCTGGAGGAAAAAATCCATGTGGGCACAGTCCTGCACCAGAAAGAAGCAGAAACAATGTCCCTTTTTCTAGGGTGAATCCTCTTCTCTGTGCAGCTAGAGTAAGAGAAATTATCTTTCCCTCATAAAAACATTCAGAGTTACCATGGAGGGTCACTATTGATCAACCATAGACCTCAGCTTACTAATTGTAGACTCCAGTTGGGCACAGGAATGTGTAGTAGATGCTGTTTCCTTTTTATTATCTATGTAATTTAGAAATAGCTGAAGATCAAATATGGACCTAGGCACGTTATTATTGCCACTATGTGTTTAAATCACTCTTCTTGATTATTTGGACTTACTTATCTTCTTCACTCTTGCTTTAAATTATTTTGCTAGTTTAGGGTTAGATGTTGCCATTCCAACATATAGCAAGCAGGTTGGTCTAACAAGAGCAGGTCCACTCTGGTCTATAAAGTCCATTTAGTTTAAATGTTACAACAACTAACCTGAAATGAGAAAGTTTAAGAAAAGTTGTCATGTTTCTCTGCAAAGATGCTTTGCAAGCATGTGCTGGCCTTTACGCCAGGAATTTTCATTACTTTTAAGAAGAATAATCATGTCAATGAGTGAATGTCAGTAGATGAACACCTCATCTACTTAAAGCCATGATATCCAAGCAAAGCTAGTTGTTCTCAAATTGGGGCCAGGCTCCGTGGTGAGGGGCGGGAGGCTGTGCACAAAGGCTGTTCTCTCTACTCCACCTCTGACCACAGCAGTCACAGCCTGGAACAGCACAGGAGCTACCATCTCTCTCTGCTCAGGGGAGCTGGTAGTTCAGCAAACTGAAAGACAACTTTTTATCATGCCATCTGCTGCACACTGGCTCCCTGTGAGGAGCAACTTTGGTGGGCATGTTGTAATGTAGGGTTGAGATGGCACCAGAGGAGTCCATGTTCAGCAGAGACATTAATGCCAGTATCCATTCGTGCCAAAGTAATGAGGGGTAAGACCGCATGTCACAGTCATTAATGAATGGTGAAGTTCTGTACAGGACTTCTGAAGCTTCACATTTTTGTTCAAAGGCTCTGATCTGGGATGGTTTTCCAACAGGGAGGAGTCTGCTTTTCTCCCTCTCTCTGCCCAACTTGCAGTGATTACAAACTGAAGTTTTGACTCCAGCAGCAGCTGTCTATGCTTCTTTCTGACTTCTTCCCCCTCCCTGAGGCACAGAACCCTCTACACAGAGATTTATAAAAGAAAATAAATTACTGCATTCTCTAGATTTGCCTTCTAGTCCTGGAAATATTCTTTGCCGATAGGGGAAAAACTTTCTCACTTAACTGCAAAGTGAAAACCAATGTTTTCATTTCTCATTGTTATTCTGGAACATACAAGTTTAAAAAAGAACACTAGCAAACAAATTTAGGTCAAATGGTAAAAGCAATACTGCTGTGGTTGATGCTGTTTAAGCACCTCATATTCTAATCCTTCTATTGCAAGAGCAAGGAAGTAAAGTCTTTTACTGCCTAGGGGCCTGAACAGACTTGAGGGGTGGGCCAGTGCAAACCTCACAGACTGCAGCAAAGCAAAGTGCAAAATCCTACACCTGTGCTGGGACAATCCCAGCTACATCTACCAGCTGGGCAGAGAAGTGATTGAGAGCACCTCTGTGGAGAAGGACTTGGAGGTGATGGTCGATAAAAACCCAATATGAGCCATCAGTGTGCACTTGCAGCTGAGAAAGCCAAAGGAATTCTGGGCTTTATCCAAAGTGTAGGCAGCAGGTTGAAAGAGGGGAATCTGCTCCTCTGGCCTTGTGAGACTACCCAGAGCACTGCATATAGTTGTGGTGCATCCAACATAAGAAGGACATGGAACTCTTGGAGCAAGTCCAGATGAGGCCATGAAGTTGATAAGAGGACTGGAGCACATCCCCTATGAAGACAGGCTGAGAAAGGTGGGGCTGTTCAGCCTGGAGAAGATAAAGTTGTGTGGAGACCCCATAGCAACCCTCCAGTATCTAAAGGATACTTCTGGTACCTACAGAGAAGCTGAAAAAGGATTCTCCATCAAAAACTGCAGTGACAGGACAAGGAGAAATGAAGGAAAATTGAAAGAGGTTATTCCAATTTATGTTAACTATTAGGAAGAAATTTTCCACTCTGAGGGTGGTGAGATACAAGAACAGGCTGCCCAGGGAGGTTATGAATTCCCCAAGCCTAGCAGTGTTCAAGGCCAGGTTACATAAGGCCTTGAGCCACCCAGTCTAGTGGCAGGTGACCTTGCCTATAATGGGAGGTTCAGACTAGATGATCTTTAAGGTCCATTCAAATACCTTAACATTCTACGATTTTATGACTCTATACCTGCTGCCTGAGGGCCCTTCTCAATCAATTCCTGCTTCTGGATGTTAATGGACAATGCAAGCTTTGGCCTTGACCATGATGGTGGGGAATCCTCCGGAAGAAGCTCATTCTCTTTCATGCTGATGGTAGTGATGGGTGACCTGGATGCTCATCCGTACTGCCTGACCTGGCTGCAGCCAGGCCAGGGATGGAACCAGATGATGCTGTTCACACAGAGAAGGGAATATTGTAGAAATCACAAGAGCAAATGTGTAGTGATGTCTTGCTCATGATGAGAAAAGTATGTCTGGTTATGACCCAGTTTTCACTAAGTGTACCAACTAATGGAGCAAGAGACAGAAAAGATTTCTGAAGTCCACCTGAAGTGTAATTCAAACCTATCCTGAGAGAGGTCATGATAAGTAAGATAAATTTCTATCTTTCCTTTCCTTTACAATATCAACCTTTGGCTTCTAAAAGTTTGCTTAAACAATGATAGTTTGCTGGTGCCTTCATGAACTCACTAACTCTCTAGGGCTACAGATATGTCAGATCTTGCAGCAGCTGGTAGAGACAGATACATATTTCTTGGTCCTTTGAAAAAAGCTCTGGAATTAAACACTCTAGGCAAAGGAAAGTATTTTATGGAGCTTTTTGTGATAGAAAATAGCTGTTCAATTCTAATTTCACTAAGGTAGTGCCATTGATGCTTTAAAAAAAATCTTCATTTTCTATCAAATGTTCTAGCTTTCTGTACTGCTTTCATTAATAGCTGCAGACAAAATGATGGGATGTTGGCCTGTAAGAAATTCCTCGGATGCAAGAGGCAGATAAAATAATATGCATATTTTTCAGATCAAAACACTGGTTCTGCGTCTGCAGATATCCCATCCCTTACATCAAAGAGTGTCAGTTGAGAAAGACATGCATGGTCAGACTTGCAAGTCTGTCCCACCCCTTTTTACTAGTTCTTCTCACTCCAGCTTTTCTCCAGGTGTCTTCTTGCTTTTTTAATCTCTTAGATTTCCTTTGGTGATCTGGTGTGTTTCTTCTTCAAGTCAATGCTGCTTTGCAGCTCCATGCCCCAGACAATTAGGTGTTTTCTCTTGCCAGCAAAAAGCTGCAGCCGCTGAGCATCCAAGACTGATCATTGTAGACTGTGGAGATTTGGGATGAGACCCTGAGCCGACAGAAGATCTGTTAAAATGCAGTGAAGGTCACATGGATTTTTTTTCTGTAGGTCTCTGCTCGAAGAGCCTCAGATTCTGTAAATGTTTTGAAACAGAAGGTGTTTGGAAAGTGGTTCTGAAAGGCTTGCACAGTAAAGTTTTCATCTAATTGAGAAATTCTGAAATAAATTCTGTTGCCAGTAGAACCTAACTCTAAATATTCAGAAACAAGAGATCTTTCCAAATTACATGTAACTCATTAATGTCCTTGTCATAGGTTTTGTCAGCCCGGACTGACAGCTCCTGAGCACCAGGAAGATATCTGTGTTCCCTAATGAGGCCCTTCCTGGTGACAGATAAGTGCAGTGATCATTTGTGCCCCGTTCGCTAATCACTTCAGCTCCACTAGTTGGCTGGAAAGACTGTGTCCAGTCAAAACGTGTGAAGCATGTCCCTCCTTATAGAGCCCAGTGCTGCTGCCAAGCCTGGCTGACCCCCAGGGACCAGCCTGAGCACCCAGCTCTCTGGTGCTAACTTTTGATATGATGCCACATCTTCCTTCACCTGAGCCACAGCAAGGTATTCTTGGGACAGAAGGAGCAAAGGAATGTTAAACAGGGAATGGTGCTTCTTCAAAGAATGAAAATTTTATTACCAAAATGAAAAAGAATACTTTTCCCTTTGGTTGTATCAGCTAACTAACATTTTCAGAGATATAATGGGAAACAACTTTTTTGCTCCCTGCTGAAATAAATAATTTTGAAACCTTGAAAGAAGAAGTGCATGAAACATAGAATTAGCTTACTAAAACTAGATGGACAGGAGTTTGGGTTTTTTGTTTTGTTTTGTTTTGTTTTGTTTTTTTTACAAAAGCATTACTAATTAGAAGAAATACCAAAGAAAACTATCTATGAAAATTTCATCTAGCAAAGGTGTGTTGATGCATTTCCCTCCAGAATTACAGGTCACCTCTCTGACAATATCTCTGCACATTTTATCAGTAGTTTTTTAGATTTCACTTTTTCTACCTTTTAACTAATAAAGGCTGACCCATTTAAGGTAACATCTTGCCTGAGCCAGGAGCGGTTTCACTCACTGATATGCCTTGATATTGTAGAAGACAGCCAACAAGCAAGCTTCCTGGAGAAGCATGATTGCACCACACCCCTTGGCTCAAGCAGTCAGGTTCATATAATCATGGAGTTGTTAAAGTTTGACACAAGTTCTAGGGTCTTTGAGCCCAACCATAATACCAGCACCACCATGTTACCTCTAAATTTTGTTCCAGGCAGTTGCTTTTTCTTGGCATCACTAGTAATACTGGCTGTCATTTCTCCTACCTCCAAAAATGCTACTGTGACCAGTCTGCTCTATGTGGGAGAGGTTTTTTCTTCACTCAGTTTTTCGTCTTCAGAGTTTCTAAGGATATTAACACCATGCAAGGCTGACAATATGAATTCCGACAGAAGATAATTGCATGAGTCCTTTGTTGCTGAGCCCTTTCAGTGTCTCAACACTGTCAGTTTCCATTTTTTTCAAACACTTGTGTCAGAGGTGCCCACCACACACGGGGAGACCAGGAGGTCCTTGGCCAAAACTGGTTTGAAGACTGGAACAAGTGTATTCTCAGAGAATTAATTTTTTTTTTTTAACAAAATGGAGATGGATGGATGGATGGATGGATGGATGGATGGATGGATGGATGGATGGATGGATGGATGGATGGATGGATGGAAATGCAGGTTCCAAGGTGTACCTCAAGCAAGCTAATGCCTCATGTGAGGGACCAGAGTGGACACGCCATGATCAGAGCAGCCCTGGGTCCCACAGGGGTGGCAGGATCCATCCTGTGTGATGGAGCCACAGCTCCTTCCTGTGTAGGCATGAGTTCGGCAGAGGGAAGCTGACTGCCCTGGCAGCACTGGCACAGCTCTCTGTGGTCAGCACCGTGCAGCTTGACATGGGACAGGGCTATATCTCAGCCAGACCCAATACACACAGCAGCACCACTATTCCTGCAGAGGAAAAAACAGGCACAAAACCCAGCAAAACTTCAAAAGAAGGTGGTGCATATGTTTCCAACAAGAACTATTATGAACATAAGGACAATTTTTTGCTTCTTCAGGCATCCTTTTGGAAGAGCCTGTCCAGGGTGGGAGGACAGTACCTGAGGCTCTGCGTGGCTCTCAAGACATGTGAAGGGTCCCGAAAGAGAAGTTTCCCAGTTTTGCCTAGGTACATTTTTTTACAAAATCCCTTGTCTGTAGCGTTCTTGTGAGCGTGAGTGGTCAAAAATTCCACACACACATACTTTAGAGTTATTTCATTAATTTATTTATAGTCCCCCTGCATTATTCATAATCCCTAGTGGCACTTAATAACATGGGTTAGAGGTGGCCTTGGCAGTGCTGGGGTAACAGTTGGACTTTCTGGTCTTAGAGGCCTTTTCCAACCTAAGTGATTCTATTATTTTGTGATTCTGTTTCTCAGTGCTACCAACCGATGGTTCTTCATCCATCCAGGAGCACAGACCTAGATTAATTTCTAGCTTTAATGAGAACCTTTATGTCATTATGCCATAATTTTTTTTGCTTGTTCTGGCTATTAGCCAGAATTAGCCCATGAAGTGGGTCATGAACTTTTTCAGCACATTGTGGTTTAAAACATTCATTTTACCCAAAGAGGGAGGTCTCAGCATATGTGTTAATTTTGAGAAAATCAGAAATTTCTGCTACAGAAACTTCCAAAAGATATTTTTAATTTTGGAATCTTTTTATTTTAAAACAACGTAGAGCAGCAGTTTGAGGTTTGGTTTGGTTTCTTGGGAGAAGGGGGGGCAGAGAGTTGGCAGAGGGAGGAGGGGTTCCCTTAGTTCCATTTTCATGCTTGCCATATTTCGAAGTGTTATAAAGAATGCAAAATAAAAGTATTTGAAAAGGCTTCAGTTCCCCTATGAAATGCCAGGGTTGTGGAATGCCACCTTTCAGAATCAAATCACTCTGAATAGTAATTCTAGAAATACTTATTTCACTCTGAATCAGAATGACAAATTTTGAAACCCTGGTGTTTCTCTTAAGCTAGAAACTGTAGATTTTGCCTGGCTAACAGCTTTCCACACTCCACCTGCTGTTCATTCAACATGCTGAACATATGCTTGTTCATATCAACAATGCTGATCAGGCCAGAGGGGAGTTGGTAAGGGGCTGCTTGAGTAAATATTTCTTTCACTTCCTACTTCACTATTTAAGTTTCCATGTTTTCTTGTGTTGTCTCAAGATTTCCTCTCTAAAGGGCTGATCTCCTGCAGCATTTTGCTGCTGCTGTGACCCCAATACAAGATGCCAAGCTGATTCTCAGTCCTTGCTATGACTCTGTCCCCAAAGTAACAGAAGCTGTGGCATTGGAGCACCAATGGTAAGGACAAAAGGAAAATAATTTGACCAAATCAAAGGTACAAACCCAGTAGCTTACATTTTGACTGCACTGTGTTGTGTGTCCAGCCACTCTAATGTCTGTGGGATGCACCAAGGGGTGATGCTGACAGGCAAAGTTTAACTCAGTATTCCTGATAAGGGCTGCAGGCAGGGACAAGCAAATATTCCTCTCACAGGGACCAAAGGCAGCAGGCTGTCACTATTGCAGCCCCTGCAGAGAGCCCTCCTCTCTGGGAGGCATCTTACACCTGCAGCCAGTACCTGTGTTTGCCACATCCACTGTCCTGATCAGGACACTGTCCTGATGCATTGGTATAGGGAGAGCCAAGCCTCAGCAGGACACAGGGCTGACAGTGTTGTGGGACTAGGTGGAGTAGGAGATTGTGCACAACTGAGGAAAAAAAACAGAAAAAGAGAAGTTTAAAAATGTGGTTTTCAATGAGCTGAACTCACTCGTATGCATCACTCCAGGAAGCCCAGGAGAGTGTCTCCAGTAACTCTCATCTGCTGGGGAACACATTGAGTGGAAAAGTAAAATCAGCCTGAGCCTGACCTGCAGACTTGTGCTTAGGCTGTGTGACCTTTTTTCTCCCCAGGTCAGCACTGCTGTCCTGGTTCCAGCCACTGATGCGGGAGGCATAGGGATGAGAAAACTGATGTTGGTCTGGAAGTCCACCTGCTACCTGGCTGACACAGCTCCACTGGGAAGAGAAACAGCTTCCCAGTCCACCCATCACTAGCACCAGGGCTGGCCAGTGACAGACTTATTGCTTCCCAAAGTAATGCCACCTGCCTGATAAGGGAAGTGGTGACATCCATGGCAGGCAGTTTGGCTTAGTTAGTTCATGGATACCCTGGGACTGGCAAGTAATTGCTGGTTTCTTGCTTCAGTAAAATTTGGGAAAATAGGTAGAAGAAACATGGATCTTTGCTATCCTCTGCTATCATATTCAGTCAAGTCATTAACTCTACTCTCTTCCTAGTCTGCCTCCAGTTAGCCGTTAATTTCAGGTGCTAAAAATGTAATTTAGTGTCTGCACGAGACCAAGAAGGAGAATATAATTCACTCGACTGCCTCTTATGGGACCTGTACATAAAGCAAATGAACCCAGACTTGCTGTTATATAAAAGTTGGTTTTAGCAGGGGAAAAAAATCAGTATAAGCAGACAACTGGCAAAGTCAACTGTCAAAAATTACAAGCTCAAATGGACTCAGTCAAAAACACTCTATCTCCAGTTGAAAGGGCTAGGTATTTGTCAACCAGGTGTAATTAGAATCTGATGAAGTGCTATGGTGTCACAACATAATGCATGCAACAATGTGGCCTTGATATAAAGCCCTTTTCCTTCCCCACGGCATCCCTTCTGCATCCTCAGATTTATGTAGCATCTTGGCCATGGGCAAGTGAAATGAACAGTTTAGAGCTGACAGAAACAGTTGATGATACCTCCATGTTTAACCCAAAAAGAAGGAAAATCTATGGATGCCCATTCAACCTGAAACTCTAAGAAATCATTAGTAGGCCAAGTTCAATGATGATGACAAAAGAAATTTAGGGGTGAAATGGAATTATTGGCATTTGCTTAAATTTGCCAGTTTCGATAGCACAGGAGACAGATCTGTGCTGAAGAGCTTGCAAGAGGAAATATAGTTCAGGGTATGTACACAGCACTGGGCTGGCAACTGCTGAAATGACAGGCATTGACCAATCCTCTCCCTGCCCTGGCTGGGCTCAGCTCAGCTGCTCTTGGCTGTCTCCTGGTGAGGAGTGAAATCTCTGTCCATCATCTAGTTCATGTGCATGGGAGGGAGTAGCCACCTCCTAAGATGTCTTGACCTTAGGATGTCTGAGGACTTTGAAGTCCCTTTTTGTCAGCAAACCTGAAGTGGGACCAATGTGATGCCTCCAAAATATGTTACCTGTCTCCTCATACAAGATGCCGTTCTGTCTGTTGGGCCAAATTTTCACAATCCTTCTTCAGGTCAGGGAGGGTGCTCTTGTGCTTCTGGTATCATGAATGCTTTGTTGCTGGTTTGGGTGGCCTGTTACCCTTCTGCTGAAAACTAAAAGCAGAGTAAGCGGTGTTCAAATTCAGCCCAAGTCTGATGCACACAAAGCTGTTTCCTTCCCTGTTGCAGCATTACATGACCTTCCTTATGGATTGTTGTTCTCAGTAAAGCATGAAGTCTCCCAAATACTTATGAAATGTCAGGTTTCAGTTTTATTTTAAACTGGATTGTCCAGAAGCTAAAGGATGGTCTGCAAATGCAGTCCTCCCTTTATGAAACCCTAAGCACAGAGAAGGAAATTCTGCCCATTTTTAGCCTTTCTGGTTTAGTTTTGGTTTAAAAATTTTGGAGAGATTTTATTGGGTTTGTATCATATAAGAAAAAAGAGTATTACTTCCAAGTGGCAGATAGATTAATCTAAGCCTAACTGACAAAGGATTATAGAGTTCTTCCTGCAAAAATAAACAGATTTTTGTCGTTAACGTTTCAATTTTTAAAAAATGTTATCATTATTGTCTTTTACTTGATACTTCATGGTAGAACTTTAATTTCTTTGGGCTAAAGCTAGTCAATTTTAGAGCTATGGTTTTTGACAAACCCAGAAAATATGTTCCATTGTTGGAAAATCCCTTTGCTGACTATTACCGTCTGTAACCAATCAGTCCCACTCTTTATACTTTGACTTAGTTTCAAGTATTGTGTCCTGGTTTAAAGGACAGGTGTCTGCCAAGGAAGGTGAGAAATTCCTTTGGAATGGAAAATATGACCCTCTTTCCCACAAATTATTGTAACTTAGAAATTACGGAGCTGTCAGGCAAAGATATAGGAAAAGGAATAATAGTTCATTACTAGAATATAAATGTATATCTATAAAACAAAGCAAACAAATAACAACAAACAACAGCAGCACCAACAAACTAAGCTACAGTCCCAAGCACAGACCCAGCCCCAAGCATAGACCCAGTCCCAGTCCCAGTCCCAGTCCCAGCCCCAGTCCCAGTCCCAGTCCCAGTCCCAGCCCCAAGCACAGTCCCAGCCCCAGTCCCTGTCCCAGTCCCAGCCCCAGTCCCAGTCCCAGTCCCAG
>NW_005054628.1:108064-108910 GCF_000277835.1 Geospiza fortis
GGGGGCAATGGCGGGTGAGCCAGCGGCAGAGGGAGGAAAGGGGCTTTCTTTAAAACTTCAGAGACCAGCTGGTCTCAGTGCCCCTCTGTGTGGTGAAATGCACTGTAGCAGGAACCTTGGAGCAGCAAGCTGAAACGAGTGGCAAACAAAATGTAGCAGATACTCTGTAGCCATAGCAGGAGCCATGGGATGTCCTGGCAGGCATGGGCTGTTGGGTTAAGTATAGTGAAAAACCCAGAGCACTGGCAGAAAAATAGTGGGGCTGGCCAGTGGTAGCCAGGCTCCTGCGAACAGCCAGGAGATGCTCCCTCGGAGTGGGGGTGAGGGGGTTGTGGTCCCGGATTTTCCACTGAGGCACCCAAATAGATCGTGAGGATCCTTCCCAGTGAGACTGGGTGGTGAAAAAAGGTCCCATTTCAATGGCCACTCTTCCAAGCAAAGCCTCACTCAAAGTAGGAGAAGCAGTAAATGGCTGGACTCCATGGTGGCAGTGAATTTTCTACACAGTACCAACAACTCGACTGTTCCCCTCCAGCCCAGTCCCTAACACCCTCTCCCCCACACCTCCCCAAGCCAAATCTTGCACTGTCTCTGCTCTTCCCAAGAGAAGGCCCCTCAGCTATAAGAGTGCAGCCAGCTGCACCCTCCCCCTCCTCCCTGGCTCCATCTTTTATCTCTCTTAAGTGTCATCATTATCTCTTAGGCAACAAATGGTAGAAAATTCCCTGAGATAAAGAAGAAGAACAAAAATCCTAACTCTAACACATTGCCATCCAACATTTTTCCCTCAGTTTCTCCAGAGGTGGTGCCAGAGGTAGGAAGGTACTGCTGCAGAGTGGTGAGGGT
>NW_005054628.1:108957-116852 GCF_000277835.1 Geospiza fortis
CATCTCCACCTGTGGTCACACACCAGTCCTTCCTTGGGATTTCTGAAATTTCCTTTGATCTTGAGGATTATGAATATCAGAGGGCATCTTACCTCATTAGGACCCTCGTATGGTAAGAATTGCAGGGAAGGATTTTCAATCTAATGCTTTATTTATTTTCCTTTTCTTTAAGGGATACAAACCATCCAGCTGAAGTGCCTGTATGGGTCTTCTTTTCTTCCCCACACCCAAGGTCAGGCAAGACACTAAAAATGGTGGATTGTTCTGCCATGGAGACATCAGACAAACTGCTCACAGTGTGGCAGTTTGTCTGGCATAAATATGGTATTGCCGGCAATAAAATATGTTTTCATGAATCCTGCTAAAGTGAAGCCTCCCACTGGGAGAACACTTGTCTACCCTGATTGAGGGACGTAGCTTCTGTAAGGGCATGCAGTGGATGAGAGCCAGGGGAAGGAGGGTGCTGCTGGGTGAACAAGGACTTGTCTATCCTGCAGGCACCAGGAGGCTGAAGGCTGGGACTGTGTGGTGAGGACATGGTTCCTGATGTAATCCTCAAGAACGCTGGACCACTGCAGACCATGGGGTGAGTTAACCAGTGGAGATGTGTGTATATGTACTACTCGTGTACACATAAAGCAGCAGACACGCAATCTTATCACTTAATTCCTCTGCTGCTCCTCATTACTGTTTGCAACAGCAAAGAAAACATTTTAAACATACCTCCTGCTGTCTTAGTTCTACAATAATCCATACTTTAACAAATTCTGGCACATGTAGTAAGCAATGTGTCTATAACTAATTTCTTACAAAATATGATGGGTCTGTTTCCCCTTGATCTCCTCATCAGAATAACCGCTTGCTGTTTTTTTTCCCTGTGATTTTAAATTCACCTTCTTGCTTCATGCAGTGAAGCAGCTTGAGCAGACTTGAGAACTTAAATGGCATCAAAATAGTTCAGTTATTAATTTCCACACTTACAGTTCTGTTTAGATGTCCTAATCTGCAAGCCCTGTGATGAAAGAAGCACTCATGGGTGTGCTCAGTAGATTTTCTCCTGCTCTTCATCGATGACAACCACTCATTTCCCATGGCAGCTCTTTCATCTATATACTCCCATTCTCTAATCAGGTATAAATATTTGCATGGTGCTTCCCACCTTTCTCAGCAAAAATGAAGACTTTTTTCTCGTGAAGGTTGGATTTATAAAGATGGAATGGCTAACCTGGAGAACAGCCCTTGGCAGAGCTCTGTGCAACGGGACAGCCACTCTGAAGAGCAAGTGTGCATACACAGAGCTTCTTTAGTTCAGCTGTTAACTTTGCCCAACCAACTTTATTCAGGGGGGTCTTGATATAAAACACAAAGATGTTAATTCACTTTGGACATGGCTTCCTTGACAGAAGCTGTGAAAAACTTGTGTTTTTCACTGGAAAGTAGTAAGTTGTGGCTCCAAAGTCCCAGATACAGAAGGAACCATCTCACCTAAATGCAACTTTGGGTAGAAGATTAAACTGGGGCTTTTTAGCAGAAGATAAACTGTAAACTAAACTAAACTGTGTCAGGGTTTAAGGAGATGCTGGAGGAAATGCTGGTCTTGGGGTAACAGGGCACTCCACAAGAGTGTGTGCTGGAGTGCAGGATCTGAACTGCAGACTTACTGGCTACGTCGTACATTCTCCTCTCACCCTGCAGAAGAGGTAGCAGTGGTGCTTTGGAAGCCTACAAAGGCTCCACAAACAGTCCTGAATGTGTCTATCCTGAATGTCAGGTGCTGGCATAAATATGGTATTGCCTGCAACAAAATATGTTTTCATGAATCCTACTAAAGTTGGAGGAAGTCCTCTGTTTCTTGGAAGTCTGTGCTTCTTGGCAGACAACTTCTCTGGCACGAATAAATAAGAAGTTCATAATTCACTTTAATAAAACAATTATTCTTTTTAATTAAGATAAGCGTCACATACATTTGCTAGCAGTTCCTCTATGCCTATCTGAGAACACCTTGCCATGAGAGACTTCTATCAGAACTGACTTTGCAACTAATAATATAGTCTTCATCACTTAACTCAAAAGTCCCTATTGGCTTTAGCACAGTGAAGCATTAAGGAAATGAAATATTAAAAAAAAAATCATACCCTGAAGTTTGATTTGTTGAAAGCATTTCCTAAACTGACAAGCTACATGCCGTGTCTAGGAAACCCACAGGGAACTTTCAAAACTTGAGCAGCAGTTTCTAATCACTGACTATCATTAGCATTTTAGTGAATAGATTTTTGATAAGAAAAATCTTTGCCCTGTGAAAAAAAGAGAACCAAATAACCTGACATTTTTAGTGCAAACAGAACTTCTCTTTAATTATTCCTTTAGCTATCCTCTAGGCACTGGGCGCAACAGTGAGTGGTTCTGTTGTGCTCCAGCAGACGGTCCAATGTTCTGAAAGCAAATGCTGACATCATGCCAAAACTTTACACAGTCACTTACATATTATTGTCATGGGATATGTCTTCTGCCATACACAGAGGTGAGGCAGAGGGTGGGTTCCTATGTAGATGGCAGATCAGCATTTCTGGTGGACCTCATGGCAGTTAAGCTGTGCCAGTGGTGTTTCACAGCTACCTGTAGTGCAGGGTGTTGCATCATGAGACCACAGCAATGTGGGTGGGACCCCTAATTCGGGACAATACTGGAAGGTACGCACTAGGGCAACTATTGCAGAGAAAGCTTTGGGTGTTACAAGCTTAAGGACATGGAGGGAGTTTCAGTTTTCTTGCAGGCTGTTTTAATGGACTCAGGTCAGCACGATGAGGTTCAGCAAGAAGTGCTGGATCCTGCCCTTGGGTCACAACAGCCTCAGGCAGCTTCAGGCTGAGCAAGAGTGGATGGAAAGTTGGAGAAGGACTTGGGTGTACTGGTTGACAGCCCAGGTGTGCTCAGGAGGCCAAGAAGGCAAATGGCACCTGGCCAGTATAAGGAATAGTGTTGCCAGCAGGCCCAGGGCAGTCATTGCCTCTCTGCTCAGGGCACTGTTAAGATCTCATCTTGAGTGCCCAGTTTTGAGCCCCTCAGTTCAGGAAAGAGACTGAGGTGCTGGGGCATGTCCAGAAAAATGGATTGGGCTGGGGTAGGGTCTTAGCAAAAGAGTGGCTGAGGGAGCTGGAGAGGCTCAGCCTGGGCAAAATGAGGCTCAGGGGAAACCTTCTGTCTCACTACAACTCCCCGACAGGAGGGTGGGGCCAGGTGGGAGTCATGCTCTGCTCCCAGGGAACAACAACCGGACAAGAGGAAATGGCCTCAAATTGTGACAGAGAGGTTTTAGGTTAGATATTAGGGAAAATATCTTCACTGAAAGGGTTGTTCAGCCCTAATTACAGGCATACAGGCTGCTCAGGGCAGTGCTAAAATCCCTATCCCTGAAGGGTTTTAAAAGCCATGTGGGTGTGGCACTTGGGTACATAGGTTAATGGTGGCCTTGGAAATACTGAGGGTACAGTTGGACATTATGGTCTCTGAAGGCTTTTCAAGCTGAAATGATTCTTCAGATGGGAGGGGAGGACTAAATGGATAGAGAGTAGGGTTAGATTAGATAATAGGAAAATTTCTTGACAATAGGAGTGGTGAGGCACAAGAGAAGTTGTTGATACCACAGCCCCAGAAATGTTCCAGACAAGGGCTGGAATAAGATGATCTTTAAGGTCCATTCTAACCCAGGTGATTCTATGATTTTATGAATCTATGGCTAGATGATGCCCTGAACTTGCATCTACAGGGCTAGAGAAACCTGGCAGAGGTGAACGAAAGTCTCAGTGTTATAGAAATTGTCCCTAAACAGGGGAACCAACAAATGAAGCAGAACCAGGACCAGGTTTACCAAGATGTTAATCTCTGCACAGCTGCAGAGTTGTGCCTGCCACAATCCCTGCAGCCTCAATGGATCAAGAATCAGGACCAGCAGTTAGTATGGATTAGAGAACAGCCCAGCTGGGCTGCCAGCCACTCTTCACCCTGGCAGACTGTTCCTCCTTCATGTATCTCACCATGAACTGCAACATTTTTTCCAGCTTTTCACTGGGTAAACATTACTTTCCTGGGCTGTGAGAGTGCTTTAGGTGCTCTCGCCAAACACCATGGCATGCACCCTGTCAATAAAAATAACTAATCTGTTATTTTTAGAAATTATTCTAAGTGTGTGGCCAGAAAGAGAGATGGGGCAAGTCCTTTGTGATGTGAAGAAGCAGTGCTGAATAATAGCCTTTGGGTTTCACCCCTTGGTGTTTTAGCATGAACTTAGGGACTGAGGCTGGAGGAAGGGGCTACCTCAGCAAAAGCAGTGCCAAGTTTTCCTTGAGATGTGGCTGGCCTTGCCTGTATGCAGAGTAGGACAAAAACTATGGATTTGGAGAAGGCTCTGGGAAGGTTGCCAGAAACACTCGCTGTCATCCACTGTGCTGGAGTCTACCAGGGAAAATTGGTTGAGGACTCACCGAGGTCAGCAGCTCTGCCTGGCGTGCCTTCACCCACCCCATCACTGCTTGCTTCTGCTGGTGATAGGCAGGACCACATCAGGCAGGGGTCAGCACTGAACTGGGAAATGTGGGTGGGAGCAGGACCTGTGGGATAAAGCAAGGACAAGTGGCACAGGAGGTCCTGCATGCAGCAGGTGAAATGCTCACTCAAAGCCACCCAACACATCTCTGGTTTCCTGAGGGAGAACATGGCTTCCAAAGGCTGCTTTATCCATGGGCCCTGTCCCTGCCCACATGCAGCAGAGGACACATCGCCTCAAGGCTTGGCCTGCCTACAGGGGAGTGGATGGGGCATGGGAGGGGACATGGTGGAGCAGGTAGGACTGTTTTGTGGGGTCTGAGCAGCCCTTGCTGTGGTGTTGGGTGTTTTTGGGACCAAGAGGGAAAGGAGAGGGCTGGAGCTAGGGTTGAAGTGCCACGGCTGGATTTTTTAACAAAGATGAAGTAGAAGGAGACATGAAGAGCTCACAGTGCCTTTTCTCCTCTGTCCCCACCTCTATGTGCCCAAGTTGCCCGTGGCTGCTCAGCCGCCTCCCACCTGACAGGGAGGAGGCATGGGTCTGACAGTGTTCAGTGGAGAAAAGGGATGGGGAAGAGACAGAGGCGGCTACAATCCCCGCTTGAAGCTGATAATTAATAAATGAAATGCCCTGGGACTCCACTAAAGCTTCCTCAGATGACTTATCTGTCGTGGGCTCGGCAAAGCATTAAATGGCCATTTTCTGACAGAATGACTTCACTGCGCCAGAGCTTCCTTGACTTTGTGAGGAATATTTCTCCCCTCCTCCCACCCCTTGTTTTTTTTTTAAATCTTCTCTCTTTCTTCCTCCCTCCCTCCCTCTCCTTTTCTCTCTCCCTGGTTGACGGCTCTAGTTCATTTCTGCCTATTTAATTGGGCCCCGGATGAATTTACTCGACAGGGCCATTCATCATGTGGCAGCGGCTGGCGGACGAGCCCAGGGGGAGTGGGGCTGACAGCTCCAGCAGCCTTGGATGCTGCCTGACTCTGGAAGTTCACATATTTGGGCATTAGTGCAGCTATTAGTTTAACAAGCTTCGTTTATCCCTGTCACTACCACTTCAGCTTCCCATGTAATAATTTGAAATGTAGATTACTGCTAGACAAATGGGACAGAGCAAGAGTACACAGGAGGGAAAAAAGTGACATGGATTGCTTGTTACGAGCTGGCTTTTTTTTCCCCCTTCCCTCTTTTAATCCCTTCCAATGTGAATGCTTTGATTAACTTAATATTCACATTATTTCTACTGTAAGCAGTTTGTCACCTGTGTACTTCCCTTTTTAGAAAATAGTTGGTAGGGATTTATTGACCCAAAGAAGAGGTTTAAAGCAATTATACAGGTGTCCAGGGGCCAAGGTCTGTGCACACACAGCCTCCTCCATAGGAGCTGCTGGAGGTCAGTCTCTGCCAGCCAGATATACCTATGGACTCCAAACCTGAGCCTTTTAAGGACAGGTCTGTTCTGCATGGTGGAATTCATCTAAGATGTTGCAGCAGAGCAACATAGCACATTTATTCAGCCTTCCAGCTTCTGTTTCCAAGGCTTCTGACTACCATGTTGGTTCTGCGCTGTAGGAGTCAAAATAGAACAACTGTCTCCAATGTTTAGAGACAAGTGTGGTTTGCCACTTCTAACCCAGGAGTAAAGGTGATGCTGCAGGACCTCCACCCCCAAACCTTCACAGGTTTTATTGCACTCTTGTTGAAGTTCAATGCATAGTACCTGAGGTGGGAAGGCCAGAAAGAGACACATATCACCTGCCCTGTCTCCCAGAATGAGAGAGCTCTTTATACCATCAGCCTTTCTCAGCAAGTCCAAGGCCAGCACCAAATTTGTCTTTTGAAGCTACACCTAGAGGAGTCAACAGCGAAAAATTCCTTTTTTTGCAAAGGATCCAGTTATCCCCCCAACTTAAATGTGTTCAAGATATCCTGTGTTTGTCCAACATAATTCTTGATTCCCATTGTGTCTCTGCTCAGTGCAGGAGCTCTTCTCTGCTAGATTGCAGCCTGGTGCTCAAAGCTCAACCTTTTCAGACCAGATAGGTCAAGCTGTTTTCAAACTGACCCTTGGAAGAACCAAAGGGGCTGCTCTTCCTTCAGTTTCTCAAATCAAGGTTTCCAGGCTGTGAGTTATTCTAGGAGACTTATAAAAAGCCATGTCCAATTTGCCTATGTATTTCCTGACTCCGAAACACTTTCCTTTGCTGTGGTACTCAGAACAGAGTTCCCCAAGCCCTACCAAGGGCACCCCTAGCCCATGTCTCCAAGTATCAAATCTACACAGCTTTTAAATGACTCCAGGGATGGTGACTCAACTTCCCTCCTTCCTACAAGTCTGGGAACATTTAATGCACTTACCTGCCTGAGTTTGCATTTCATCATGCGAAAGATTTATTTGTCAAGTAAAACCAGCATACTCTGCAGATTTTACTTATCTACCAAATCAGATACTCCACTAACCTGTGGCACCTGACATTATCACTATGGTATTGGGAATTCCTTCCTGCTCCCTGATAGAGCTAAGTGGGGTTCACAAATTCTGCTCTGGGGGAATTCTGATTATTCATCACTCTGGTCTGCACTAGAGCACAATAAATCACTAAAACCCAGAAAGTTCTTCAGATAATTTTCTATATTTGAATTCCTTTGGAGACACTGACAAATATAATAAGAAAACAGCCAAATCTTCCTAAATGGAAGTTGCCTAAATTCCCTGGAGTTAGAGATAGGTGCGCTCTGTATGTCTGGAATTGCAATTATGGTGGAGAACTCCTTGCACGGAACAGGCTGGCAACTTTTTGGATGTGATCACTGGCATTACCATGATTTGCTTTTCTCCCGCTCTTTCCTTATTTGCACAGTAAGATCTCCAAGGTGCTGCTTGTGATATGTTGTTATCCCTTTCCAAGTCACTGCAAAGTGACACAATTCATTTATCCCTCTCTCTTCTGCAACCCTGAGACTCTCCTGGGGGCCTCAGCAGCTGGTTTCTTCCCTTAATGAAAAGCGCTCACAGGTCCGTGTCAAGGCCAGAGGCAGCTGATTTTCTTTCATCATCAACAAGCTGGAGTGTAGCAACCAGACAAACAGCCACTGTCCTGTTCCTCCATCACTATGTCTGGGACAAAGAGGAAGGTCCTGGCTTGACCCTGGGACAAATCTCAGCCTTTCACTCCTGGATTTGCTTTGCAAAACCCCTTCAGGATTTCTCCTCTTCTCTATCCTATTCCACCCTTGAAGATCTTTGGGAATGCAGCAGGAGACCACATCTTCCTGTAATGCAGGGTATACTGCAAGAGATCCAGGGTCAGTGGGAGGGGGAGCTATTCTGGGGGGAAAACCCAGAATG
>NW_005054628.1:116879-127978 GCF_000277835.1 Geospiza fortis
ATGTTGGTGGCAGACAATTGCAGTGATTAATGGGTGCTTTTCTCTATTGGAAATTGAACTCTTGGAAATTCAGAGTTCTGCAAAAGACAGAACATTCCTGGGCTTCCTGGCTGAGCTGGATCTCAGAGTCCCCAGCCATCTGTAGCTTCTGCCCTGCTAGGATGGGTCAGCCCCAGGGTGCCCTCAGGGCTCTGGCCTTCAGAAACAGAAGAAAATACATTGGTTTAAGGTCCTCCAGCTTGCCTGTCCCTCCATCTAGAGAGCTTCTTCCCTAGCAGTGCAGCTAGTGTTTGTCTGCTCCCTGGATGGCTTCCAGGCTACCCCAGGCACCTTCATCCATTTGTTACTAAATGAAACAAAAATAATAACTTCTCTGAAGCCACATTAGTCAATGCAGGCATGCTGGAGCTATAACTGAGCACATCTAAGGTCATGTGGTTTCTGACCTGTGTCACCACTTGAAAATCTTCCCAGGCTGTGCTGAAAAACTCCTGGTAAGGAGGTAGGACTCACTGATCTCCAATTTCCTGCAGCACCATTTCAATCACAATACAGACTTAACAAAATTGTTCAGAAGCTAGAGTTTTTTGGACACCACTTCCACTGGAATGCCTGTGACTTTGTAATGAGGTGAATTGGATCTTCCAAGATGGCAGTGCCACTGTTCACACAGTAGTCTCTTCTTTGCAGATGGTTCAACAGAGGATTGTTCTCCAGTACCATCTATTAGGAATCACCAAGTTCCTGGGCTCTGATGAACCCAAGGCATGCCTTCTGACAACAAATGCATCCTGTTGAAATGCACATGTGAATCCAGCTGATACCTCAGAATGGGAGTTATTTCCCCACCACCCACCTGTCAAAGCTGAAGATCTCAAAGCTCCTATCTCCAGCATTTTTCTGCTCCATTTCCAGGAGGTGCTGGCTCTTCTGGAGAAGGGCAGTTGCAGACCAAGTGGAGAACAGATGACCCTGATCAGCAGCACCACGATTTGTTGCTAGTTTTGCAGGCACTTCCCTCATCCATTCTGGCTCTTCTCCTTTTGAGAAGAACTAGGAATTGTTGTCTGTATTGTAATTAATTACAAGATATCATTTAATTATTAATCAGCTATTAAGTAACCATGAGTAGTTTTAGAAGGCTTTACATGCTCCCTAATTTTGCAAGACAGCTTTTCTAAATGAAAATATTTTTACACCCTAATGAAATGCCTCTTTGAATAAAAGCAGGAACATGACACATACAAAGTCAGGGAGTAAGCCCTAAGGCAACATATTGAGTTCTTCAGATGACTTCTTTCTTCTGAATTACAACACATCAATTCTCTATGAACTGTGAAGGGAAGTTTTTTAGTCTGTCAAGTACCAATGCTTCCTCAAACTTGCATCCCCTTGACCCTCTGCAGCTTCTACAATTACATGAAAGTAGTTCTAGGGAAGTAGAGGCCGAACTTTGCTCCCAAGTACCAAGTCACAGGTCAGGAGGGAACGGCCTTAAATTATGCCAAGGGAGGTTTAGTTTGACTATTTGGAAAAAAATTCTTCATTAAAAGGGCTGTGAAACCCTTGCAGAGGCTTCACTGGGCAGTGGTAGTGTCACCATCCCTGGAAGGATTTAAAAGATATATATATGTATATCTTATATATATATATATATGTGGTGCTTGTAGACACGGTTTGGTGGTGGCCTTGGCAATGCTGACCTGATGGTTGGACTTGATCTTAAGAACCTTTTCCAACTTAAATGATGTTATAGTTCCATGATAATTCTCTTCTTTCCAAGCTAGCATGGAGCAGGATTGTGTGGAGTGAGCTAAGCAGTGCTCTTGGGTACTTATGAAAGAGTGATTTTCCATCATCTGCTGTGGTACTGACACCCACCTGCCTTGGAGATATGACCCTTCCTTGTCTACTCTGAAATATGGGGTTTTCTCCCAGGTTTGTTTTTTCTACAGGATTTGTCTTTGCTCACCCTTTGCAAAACACATTCTACAGCATCTTGCATGGTCACATATGTCACATGGAGAGAATTTGAGAATCCCATTTTAAGGTTGTCTGAGGTCTGCTGAGGCTAAACTGTTGCTGCTGTCCAATCAAATCCAAAAAAGCCATGATGACTCCTGGAGGCACACCAACAAGACCACTTAATTCACTAAGTGTTTAGCCATGGATAATCATTCTGAGTAAGTAGAAAATGTCAGACTCATAGATGCATCTGAAAAGGAGATTTTCCTCACCAAGCAGCAGTCTTTCAAGCACTCTTCTTCCCAAAGAATTGGGGACAAACAAGAGTGATTTCCCATCTCAGGAAACAGATTTCCATCAAACAATAATCCTGACCCTAAGTAAGCAGGATTGGTGCAGGACAAATAAAATCTGGTGTATGTTGTTCCCCTTTACCTGACATGAAAAGCTATTAGCTCCTAGCAGAAATTATACTATGTGAACAGATCCCACCAGAACAGCTATTTGGACTACTTGTGATTTTCTATTTGTTTATTAGATTTGAGACCCAAAAGCAAACACATAATCCACAGCTTTTCAATTAGTGGTGGAGCGTGTGTGTACTGAAACCTCATTTAACCTCAGGAAACTTCCCTCCCCATCTGCCAAACATTTCTCTTTCCTTTATGACTCAAGGCTAAAAAAAAACCCCAAAACCAACTTCACTCAACATTCAGGCAGTAATTATGAGATTGTATTTTACAAATGGAACATAAATAAAATTACATAGCTAATTAAGATGTATCATGAACTGAAGCTCATTTCTATGATACTAATTGCATCTTTCACCTCCCTGTTAAATGGATTTGATGGTCTGAAAATAAGCCATTCATTTTATGCAGGGGAGATTTCCATGAGCAGCAACTGCTGGCTGTCCAGTGGGATGTTAGGTTTCCCTAGTTAGACCAAAAAATAACTGGGTGAATTGATGACCCTTTTTACCAGTCCTTTGAGGAACGTGAATTTGAATGTGTCAGATATTTTTTCTGCCCCAGCATCTTCTTTTGCAAGACACGCCTGACCAAAGGAACAAAATTCATTGGAACAAGGCAAGTTTTTAAAAAACACTTACCTACTTCCACTTTCCTGCACAGACTAGACAGGTTAAAAATTGGCTTGGGCACTGCCACCTTTACATAGTAAAAGTCATCCACAGCATTTGTTGTTTTAACTCAACAAGTAATTTAGCTTAGTAAGTTAAATTCAAAACAAGTGAGTAGCTTTAGTATCGTAATTGTTTACAATTCTGTACAATAGACAGCTGCCAGCACCATGTGGCTCAAGAAGGTGTATTAGTTACTGCTAACATAAGACCTGGAAAGCATGATCTGAAGTCTTCACTCTGCAGAGGGTGTTCCTTACAGACTTGGCCAAGTCCTAGGATCTTCCCATTCCTTCCTCGCAGTAGGGATGCAGTTCTGTACATTTATGTAAGTGTATTTAGTACCTCTAATACAGACATCAGTCTGGAATTTCTGAGGACTGCCTTTCTAACAAAATTCTGAAAATCACCACATGAGGGACAGAAATCTAGGATCTGAGAAAGAGAGGGACAGATGAATTTTTGAAGATTGGATGCTTTAAATCCTGCATTGAAGGAGAACAGAGAGGCATTGCTATGCCATTGCAGGCAGGAAGTGCTTTGGCAGATCTCTGTGATCTCATGCCATTCTACTCAGAGGTGCAGGAGAATGGGACCTGCACTGGCAGGTGACCCTCATTCCTCCAGTTCTCATTGGAAAGTGTTTCTCAGCTATTAGCAGCTCTGGAGAAAGGGCACAGGATCTGTGGAGGCTGAAGTACACCCCCAGGAAAACTGCTACTTTTCTCCCAAAGGGCTGCTCCTGTTTGAACATGAGGTCCAATTTCCTGTCAGTGATAGATAAAATGTCCATTGTGTGGCTTTTACACCAGGCAAGAGAAACAGTGCAGATGCAAATGTTGCACATCTGATGATTTGAGACAATTTTTGCTACAGAAAGAATCACACATTTGGAGAATGAAGCACTGTTTCAATGAAATATGGGATAGATCTCACAGCTGGCAGGTGGTGATGAATGGTGGTATTAAGCACTGGATCCAGCAGCCCAGGTGAGGTCCAGCCAGACGAAGCTTGAGCATGTGCTCCAAGGAGGTGTGTGCACAAGCACACATTTATGTTCACACATGTGAAGAGAGTGAGCCACACAGATCAACACAGACTCATAAAGCACATACATGAACACAGAGAAGACCAGTTCTTCTCTTGTTGAGTAGGACAGAGTCCATCAGTGGGGATATATACACATCCCTTCAAGAATATATATCCCTCCAGCAGTAGACCACAGATTTTGTCTGCTTGGTAGTTGCCCTTGTATCCCTGAGCCTTCCCTGGGACAAACTTGTAAGGGCCCTGTATGAGATGTTATTTCCAATGGGTTCATATTTTGGTTCCCAACTGCTTCTCTTCCCCTGTGCTCCTCTGGGCTTGTAGAAGTGGGTATTGAATGGGCACCATGGATGTATGTCAAGAGCAAAGCCAGATGACAGGGCTTTTCAGGGATTGGTTTCGTCTGTGTCTGATGCACTCAGCTGCATCTTCTGATTTTCGCAATTCTGGGCTTCTGTTCTGGATTCAGACAGTACATAGGGTCTGTGACTGAAGTTACAGTTTGCCTTAATGAAACTTTACTCCATTAATTATTCCAAATGCTCATATTTACAGAAATCTGACCTCTCAGAGGTGGCCTGCAGAAGACAGGAGATCTGGGGTATCTTGTTTTGGCATCCTGGTTCCAATTTGTCTGACACTTCAGAATACCTTAATTACAAATTAGAGATGGATAGAAGAAATTGCAATAATCCCTGCCCCATTTAATGATTTTGTTCAACACTGTTTCCAAAGTGCACAAATACCATCAGGACCAGAGTGCAAACCAGCCCCAGGAACACCACTTGCTCCTGGGAACATCACCTTGGCTCTGGGAATTCCCATCAACTGGCATTTCCCTCTCCTCACCCTGGCCCCTGCGTCCTGCATGTTGGGTCACCCACATAGAAGTGACGAGATCCCTACAGAAGCAGTGCCCTAGCTTCAAAAAGTGGAAATTTTTCTTATTCGTTTGCCCCTCATTCCTCTCCATGTATTGCCCGTTCTGGGTGTGATTCTTTACCTGTTCCCAGTAATCACACAAAGCAGTGGAAACAGCAAATCATAATCAATGCTGTTTCTTCCTATTACAAAAGAGACATTATAAAGTGAAAACACAAAGATAATTTTATTTTTAATAATTTTATTTTTACTAATAGTCTAATATGCATATGAGAAAGGTATTTGGCATTTTCTACACCTCCAACTCTTTTCTTCATGCATTGCTGAGCAGGCTGTACCAGAGTTTAAATCCATTTAAATCCACTTAAATCCACTTCAGAACTCAGTACATACACAGCCAAAGGATTTCATGATACAATGGTACTTCCTAGTTGTGCTTTAAAAATTTAGCCATTTCTTTCCTCAAAGTTTCCTGGTTGGAGAAGTAAATTACTGCTAATAACGAAATTCAAATCAGACCTGATATTTAGAATGAGGTAGACTGTGCCACTCTACTTACCTCAGCAATTTGTAGGCTTGTGTTGAATATTACCAATACTTACTAGAAATGGCTTTGTTTTGCTGTGTAGCAGACGTTATCCTGCCCAAAGCTCCTCCAGAGTTCTCTCTTAGCTGTTGCTTGTCAAATGCTGTCTTGCAATAAGCTACTGATTTTTGCATTTTATTCCCTAGATGAAGTGTATTACAAATAGACAGTGTGATTAGTGTTGCACACTGAGCCCATGATAGGAAGGCTTTAAGGACCAATCAGCACTATAAGGAGTTGTTTCAGCAGTCAGACCTTGCCCATGTCCCACATTGGTCTCATCCCTCTTTGGCAGCAACACAGTCCAGCTCCTGGCACCACAATAAAGTCCTTCCTCCTCTCCTCTCCACCACCAGCCTTGTCCCCAGCTTCACAACACTCCCAGCCTTTTTTTCTTTGGGGCCCTTGTTTGCCTCACTGACACAAGAAAAAACTGCACAGGTGTCCATGCTTTCCTGCCAGATGGAACGATCATGGGAAGCCTGGGGTAAGCAGCTCACAGAGATGGGCCCTGAAGGAGCGGATGGACTGACCTCAGGCAAAGTGCATAGTGCCACCCATGTCAGGGTTTACTCATTCCCATCCTTGACTTCCATTCTGCTAAGCAGGCAAAAAGGCCTCTCGTCCCACTAAACAGGGGCAGCACACCTGCCCTTCAAACAAGGGCAGCCATCCGCCATTGCAAGGCACCCAGTGGGCTGCAAAGTGACTCCAGGGCCTGTTTTCACAGAAAGTTGAACACTTTTATGTATTTATCCTTGAAGAGATGTCCCTTTCCTATGCCTCAGCAGCTGGTCACTGGCATAGTAGTGGTCCTGACACCCAAACTCCATCCTGCGGAGAAGGTGAAGCACACCACACAGGTAGCCCTGTGTGTGAACTTGCCCAAGCAGAGTCACTGGGTGGACTGAGTAGTCTGTGGGCCACAAACTGGACAATGAGCGAGGAATTAAGGTTTCAAGTCAGCTGGGTTTGTGATGTGCTCCCTCTTCCAGCCCCACATCTGAAAACCAATGACAACTTCTGAGGAGTGTCAATGCCACTCTCACAGTCCTTGCTGCAGTACTTATCATGGGATCAAGGGTATGTGGAACATTTTCCTGCATTTTCCCTAGCTGCAGTGTGTTTTCTAATCCTTAGCAGAGTAGTTATAGTGCCCTGAGCCACTAATGCCCTGTGAGAGCCCTACTTCTAAAACAGCAACTGCTTCATCAGAAACACAGGAGAAACCCTTCCTCCATTCTGGATTCTCAGCACATTTCGGGGCCCTTGTTTGTTCAGATAGCAGTCTTATAATTCCCTAATCAAAAAAGTTTTAAAAAACTACTGTGTTTTCTGAAAGTTGTTGTCCTATTCAGCAAAGAATCATCTCATGTCCTTATAACTTACACCATTACTCTTCTTGATTAACAACAAAAACTGATGAGCTGGCCTTTCCAGGGCCCATAAGCAGAATCAGCCAAGCATAAAATATAAGAGAAGGGAAAACAATTAAAAGTTATTTTAGTTGTTACATCAGAGTTGAATGTTATATTTGCTTTTTTTAACCTGTACAGTATGAAAACTTCTGCTGCACACACATTTCTCTTCCAGCGATGGTATGTGGATATACTGAGTCAGAGTTTCATATTGGTCACATTAGTTATGGACTAGTAAGCAATATGCATGTGATAGTTTTCAGCCTTCCTTTTGTGATTGTGAAAGAAATGGACAGGCAGAGAATTGTTATGTTAGCTGGGACTATAGGGTTTATGGGAGAGGCCTATCCAGATCTTTGGTCCTTGCAAGGCTCTATGTGCATGGTGGTATTTCCAGCTGAGAAGGAGCAGGCAGAGAGCACTGCAAGCTGACAGTTGTAAAGGAAAGAGGACAGCCCCTTAAACGTGGTGCAAATACAAGTTTCCGCATGTCACGGGCAAGCTCCAGGCAAGGTTGTTGTCCTGGCAGCTAAAAAGCTTTCCATTTAGATTCAGACTATAAGAGAGGCAGAATGTGGTGGTACATAGCACTGAGGAGGAAAGGGCATGGTGCAGGTGTGCCAAGAATATGAAAATAATATCAACCAGGTACAACTGTCTGCAACATAGCAAGGAGGGAAGTACCATTGGGGCAGCATGCATGCTATTCATGAAATGCATGGCATGAAACAGGAAATTGTAGTGACAATTTCAAAAAACACATAAATCACAAGAAGTAAAAAAATTAGAAAGCATCTTGATATTATGCTGTGGTTGTGTCCTAAGATACTTTATTTTACAGAATATGTTCCTAGGTATAATAGATTTTAAAGAATCAGCCAAGATCTTCTCATTTAAATTTTTATTGATTATATAATAATATATTGAAAAATCATCCACACACTGGCACCTACTAAATAGGTGCTGAGGGAGACATCCAGCAAAACCAGCCAGCAGAGATTATGTGTGAGGGAGAGACAATGTCCAAGCTGAGTCTGGAGGTCTGAGTTCTGCAAGGACTTCCAGGAGCTGGATTTCATGGAACTTGGGGTCCCTTCCAACTAAGAATGTTTCTAGGACCTTCTAAGGTTCTCCAACACTTCCAGCTGACTCCAGAGCCAGGCTGTACAGATAAACCTACAGCAAGTTCCTGCAGGACTGGCATACAAACATCCAGAGATGTGAGGCTGGTGTGCCAGACTCCTCCCCTTTCTTACCATATAGACACTCTGAATTACATTTTCCTGTGCTAATGGAACATTTTAGTTATCCTATGCTTGCATCAGCTGTATATAAATGAAAAAGACCTTAATATGTTTGTTAATGAAAAAGTTACAGTAATATATTAAAGAAGAGTTTATTTAACTTTATTTAATTTAAAGGCCACTTAGTAGACTAAGCCTTAATGATCTACAGTAAATGTATTTTTTCAAAAGATTTCTCCATTATTGGGTATTCTTAGACAAGACTCCACATTTCATATATAGGATTTAGATAAATTGCTGCTCTGGGTAACACAGTGTGATAAGGAGACATTAATTCATGCTAAATTACAAAGACATTCCTTCAGAGGAATTATTCTATCCCTATGAATATAAAAGACAACCTCTCTATCTGGGCATTTCCTGGGAAGTGAGACATTCTGTGCATTACACCAAACTCCAGATGTATTCATTAAAATAACATTAATCACAATGACTACATTTGTCAGTTCCACCTTAATTAAGCATTGCTTCCATAATGGACAATTTAAAGAGTTATAAGAGGCTGTTTACAAGGGGGTTAATAGAGTTAGAATTAAGTGGTCTTCTATCAGGTGTGATTTTCCAGGTGCTGTGAGGTGGCAGAGGCTTAATAGGAACATAGGATGGAAAGCATGACTGGAGCATCACCCTCATGATCTGAATGTGCTACCTGCTGGCTGGGATGGAGTGCCCTGGTTTTGGCTGAAATAATTTTCTTCCCAGTACCTGGTGCAGTGTTGCGTTTTGGATTCAGGATGAGAATAAAATTGATAACACATGCATGTTTGGTTGATGCTAAGTAGTGCTTATCTTAATTAAAGGACTTTTCTTTTGCCCACAAATTGTTCCATTTCCCAACAGAGAGAAGGTGAGAAAGCAGCTGGGAGAAAGCACGGCCAGGGCAGCTGTCCCAAATTGCTCAAAGGGATATTCTGCACCACAGAATATCATGTCCAGCATATAAATTAGGGGAGCTAGCCAGGAACCAGTCCTTCCTTCCACAGGGCACTTGCACGTTTTAGCACCACTGTGTCTTTTTGCACATACAGATGAGATTGCACAGCATGATGCAAAAATTTATACCTTTTGGAAGTTCTCTGTGGGATTCATTCCTATTCTGTTGATATTTCTGCAAAACATGTCCCCTTGCTAATTCCTAGCCTTTACTTGTATTGTAGGTTGCTGCAGACTGCCAAATTCTCCCCATTTTGCTGTGGGTGGGTCAGTTTTTCATGTGTATGGTAACAAACATTGGCTCTGCAGTTTTGGCTACATTTTCAACGCTTATTGCATTGAAGCAAGGGCATGTAATTCAGTTTCAGGTGGGCCCAAAGCCTCTTGTCCAGCAGGGCTTTGGAGGGAGAACGAGTGAGAGTTACTACAAATTTGTAGGCAGAAAGAAGTCCATCTAGCTGAGTGGCAGCTGGAGAATGCTTGTCAGTTCACTGTTCAGGTATGATCAGTAGCCCCACTGCTTTGGAAACACTGCTGTAAAAAGACACTTCCTAGAGGCTTCAAGAAAGTGAATGTACATATAAGGAATTTTCTTCCTAGGGCATTTCAAATTTTTGGGTTTTTTTTAAAGGAAGGAAAATAGATCATGAAATCTTAAGACAGAAGCCGTAAGTCATCACCAGCTGTCTGTGACATTATTTCCAGATGTTCCTGCTCTTAGCCACCATGGCCCACTGCAGGAATCCTGGCAAAGGAGCTGTCACTTTGATCTCTTTGTACCAGCTTCTGTGTACCCACCATCTCTGCTCCTGCCGTTCCTGGCTGGACTGCATCTTGCCCTTGTCTGCAAAATCTGTTACAATACAGAGACATTCCTTTGCTTAACCAAGGGTCTGCATTTCCTATTCATTAGAAGTATAGATGACAATTCCCGGGCATCTTGAACAATGGCCATTTGTATGAAGGTTTGAGCTAAAACCATATTTGCATCCTTGAAGGGCATTCTCACTGAAGAAAGCAGTATGGGGCCTAACACCTGAAGAGACAGGAGGATTCCATGCCTCTCACTGCAATTTTGTCAGGTCTAATCCCACTGTTCTGCTACCAGCAGGCTGCCTTGGCATTTCACATCCAGACGTGGAAGGGCTTAATGAGGAACGGGCACTGCCTGCCTGCTGCAGGACATATGACTCATTTCTCTTTTAACCTAGCAAGGCTGAAAGACAGCAGAAGTACAAAAAGTATAAAAAACAGAGCAAGAAATGGCAATCCCTGCCATTGCACAGGACAGCAACGACATGGCTCCCAGTGTTCCCCTGTAAAGTCCCTTTGCTGCTAGGCCATGAATCTCTACTGAAAGCTGACTGAGCACTGGCACAGGCTCTGCAAGGAAAAGTCAGTTTGGTTCATCTACTCACTGCCATCCTCAAAAAGTGCTGCAAGATGCACTAGGGCAATCTCAGAACCATAGAAAGTTGGAGCTAGGAGGAGATGGAAGAAAGCCTTGTCTCTGGGGGGACTTTGCCTGGCAACCAGTTAATGTCTCACATGAGGCAGGCAGTCAGCAGGAGATCACCAAAGACACTGTACCCCAGTGTCACCCTGTTTTTTTAAGATTTTCTAGGCCTTCTGATGTTGACATTCTTGTGGTGAACTTTCTCAGACACTTTCTGTAAATAACTGATTGTTTTGTCTTCTTTTATGGAGGAGGAGAAAGTTGATGGACTGTTGGTTTGACCAGTGTCATTGGAGAGGTGTCACTGTCACCCTCCAATCTGCTGTCACTTTTGGAAAACTATAAATGTTGGAGTCAGGAAAATAAA
>NW_005054628.1:128040-130209 GCF_000277835.1 Geospiza fortis
GGGGTGATTTGGTTTGGGGCTTTTTGAAGCTTGCTTTTTGAGTGGAGGCCTTTTTCTGAGAGTTGTCGTTTGGGAGCTTTTTTGAGACTTTTTGACTTTGGGCTTTTTGAGTGTAGGGGCCTTTTGGGTCATGTGCCTTTTCCTTTGGCTCCAGCTTGCCCACTGGCTCACTACTCACTTGCCCAGGCCCCAGCCCGTGTTTTGTCCCTTTTGCCCTGGCCCCAGACTGCATTTTGGCTCTTGCTCGCTCTCATGTCTGTCCTGCCTCCCCGTGTCCCTGGCCAACGTCCCGGCTGCTTCGTCTCTGCGTCCCTGCCTGAGCCGCCTGTGTCCAAGTCCACCATTTCCGAGCCAGCCCGCCGCAGCAATCCTCGCCGCCGCCCTGTCCGGGGCTCTGCGCCCGGCCCAGAGCGCCCCTCGCCGGGGGTCGCTGCGGCGGAGCCGTGCCCAGGCGGGCAGCGTGCACAGCCCCCGACCTTCCGTGGTAATACTCCCTCTGCCTCTGCCTCTCCTTCTCTTTCTCTCTCCTCTCGCGGACTCCTTTCCCATTCTCCTTCCTTCTTTTCTGTCTTTTCTAGCCCTTTGTTTTGGGTAACTACTTTGGCTTTTTGGTTTCTTGTTCTCAGATACTATGCTTGCCTCGTTTGGCTTTATTTCATTCCTGGTCATTCATTTTAAAAAGAACTCCTGCAGTTCTCCACAGTGAAATATGACAATGGCAAACACCAGCTTGCAGCAATGAGCTGGGCAATGGCACTGGGAGGTTGTTGCTTCAGTCCACATAGGGTGGGGGAAGTGAAGGGCTATTCCAAAAGCTGTGCATCTCAAAGAGCTGCAAGGTGCACATGGTGCATGAAGAATGCAACAGGACATCAGGAGAGGAGCAACAGGGGTGGAGCAAAATGCAACAAATCCAGCCTGACTGGACAAGTACTGCTGTGTGAACTTGGCAATTATGGAAAACTGATTTTTGAACACCTGTTCTTCTTAACTGCACTCCATTATACTGCACGGTCAAGTGTAAGAATACCCACTCCATTCTGAAATACAACTGCCTTGTAGCATCCCTGCTTTATGCTGCCAGCACAGACTGCAGGCTTCTTCCCAAAGGGGAGCTTGCTGGTTAGGATGTATGCTGCTGGTGGACTCAATTCTGCCTCTCTCTGCCCATTGTCTATGAGCCCAATGACTATGATTTTATTTATCTACAATTATTTACTGAATTGTGAAAAGTTCTGGGAGTCCTACTTGTTTAAAACTGAAATGTATGGTACTGGGACACAGACCCATTGTCCTGAGCTTCCTGGAGGACTTTAACTGTCAAAATCAATATCAATGTTTATTATAAGGAGTGCATTGCTGTAGAAAATTTAACATGGTCAGCAGCTCAGTGTTCAGGTAGCCTTTTGTTTAATCCTGCCAAAACAGAATGGGAGAGGAAAAAAGGAAGAGTGGTAGTGACAAAACTCAAGGGTTGAGACAAAAACAGGTTAACCAAAGGATGGAGAAAAATAAAAACAAAGGCATCCATTCACCACCTCCCCCAAATAGACTGAGAGTGATAGGAGTCCCTAGGCAACATTTGCTTTTGAAAAACTCCCTCCACAGTTTCTGCTGGTGAGTATGGCACTGTATTTTACAGATATCCTTTTGGTCAGTTGGTGTCAGCCCTCCAGTTGCCCCTCTACCAGCTTTTTTCCCACCCAAGGCATCTCTCTGACCCTTGATACTATGTTAGTTTGCTCAGTGAGAGCCAGTTTTTGGTGTGTTACCAACCCTGTTTCAGCCACAAATCAAATGGCACCATACTATGAAGTAGCACCATACGGCTGCCATGAAGGTAATTAACTCCATCCCAGCTAAATGGGGTACACATATCATCCTTAGGAATTCAGACAGTGTGAGGGTGAAAGTTCTGGACACCTTCACTGTCATTCCTTTTTTGTCAATTACATGGCTTTGTTGGGACTTTGAGCAACATGGCCTAGTGGAACATGTTCCTAGGTCAGGGGCAGGGAGAGTCCTTCCACCCTCCAGGGCCCAGTGCAACCCTGTCTCATCTGGTGGTCAGCAGTTACACAGGCAGAAGCTGAGGTCTTCCCATCTGTCCTACACTCTACAAGAGATTTTGGCTTGGAGCAAAAAGGCTGCTGGGGAAAAAATACACAT
>NW_005054628.1:130221-149543 GCF_000277835.1 Geospiza fortis
TCTTTCCCTCAGCAGCCAGAGGACACCCCGTCCCACAGAAGAATGGTTGGCAATACAACAGAGCCCTGCTCCAAAGCAGGGAAGGCCTTAGCAAACCACTGTGGTCTTCAGACAGGAGAGATGCCTTCAGGTTCTTCTGAAAAGTACCTGACTCCAGTCCCCAGCAAACCCTTCTGTCTTGCACCTAGGGTTGTCCTGGAGGGTGCCTCTGCTCCATGGGGAGAACAATCAGTCCACAGGACCAGGAACACTTGAGAACCTGACACCCTTCACCACCACTGACCTCATAATTTTGTGGTGGCCTGAGCTCTGCCACAGCATGGAGCACCTTACTGGGTCCAACCATGCTGCATTGGGGAGGGTGTTTGGTGACACTGGGCTGCAATGAATGACCATCTCTAATGGATGTTTTGTTCTGAGGGCCTTCGATGTCCCACTTCAAATGCAACTACCTGGTGATTTTTCCTGAGAAAGGCAGGACACAAGGTGAGGACAAGAGTGAAATCAGGCATTTTGAACTTAAAAAAATTACTTTTATTTTAGGAACCAATAAAATTATGGTAAATATTTACAAATAATTATCTCACATAAAGGTTACATAAAACCAAATGTCCACAAGTAACAGTCACTCTCATGAAAAGACACACAGATATTGAACTACGCCAATCTTATTGCATGTTTCTTCAACTAATCTAAAAATAAAAAGTGTTGCAGTCAACCATTTAACTTAGAATAAAATCACAAATTCCAGTATTGACAGGAAAAAGAATTAAAAAAAAAAAGAAAGGAAGAAAAAAACCCCTTCAAATGGCCCCTCCTTTTTGACCCATGCCTTAGCACCCCTGGTCCCCAGCCCACCTCCCTTTCCGCTACCCAAAACAAAACCCAAAATAAAATCCCCAAAATAATGTTCGACATCTTTGGCAAATTGGCACCGCTGTAATTACATTCAAATATTATAACACACAAAAGCAACACACAGCACTAAGGAAAAAACACCAAGATTTCAAGTTTGTTCTTTTCCTACTAGAAAAAAAGAATACAAAACATACACATTTTAAGAAGCATTTTTTCATCTGTTTTGCAACAGATGTTATCCCCTACTTTCAAAGGCAATTCAACTGTTATTTTTAGGATTTTTTTTGTAAATTATTTTTTGTTTGTAAGTACTTCTCAAGGTGAGGAGGCATTTCTTTTTCTCCCTCTCTTTCTTTTTCCTCTCTTTTTAAAGAAGTAAGGTTCAATGCAGGCATTGCAGACTTTGGTGGATACAATAGATATGTATTTCTTTGATGCTAGAAGTCCCTAATACATAGTTGTTTGTCTGTAAGAAAAAAAAGTTTGTCCTTTTTTTTCTTGGAAAGGAATTCCATTTGCAATGAAATGAGTTTCTGTAATTTCAAAATGTACAAAGGCCACTACAGAAAGTGAAAAACCAGGACAAGATTTTTTCCCCACAAGAGGCTGAGCAAATGGAAAGGCAGGTCTAAATGCCCACCGGCCATTTCTCCCACCTAATTTAGACAAGGCAGAGCCAGAAACCCTGGACACAGGGGTCTGGCTGGGTGGGGTCTGGGGCTGATGCAGGACTAGGATCCACGTCTCCACAACCCCTGCAAGCTTCTGAGATACTCAAGTGTGCCTACACATACAGGTGTGTAGACAGAAATTCCTACATGCATGCCTGGTCACCCAGAAATGCTGCAGCTGTGTCCAACTCAGTCCTTTCAGTCTGGCTCCCACCATGCAGCTTCTGCATTCTGTGAGCCTTTCATGGGACTGGTGAGGGAGGCCACTGCTGGAGCTGACACCTATGCCAGCTGTGATGCCAAGGTGAGCAATGTGGACACCACTTTGACATGCTTTTCACTCAGCATTTGCATGTCAAGTCTCATTAACTCAATCAAAAAAAGATCATTAATTGCTTTTGATCCTTTCAGATCCTTTCGTTTGTCATACTGTGGTAACATGTACCTGTGATAAGAGCAGATCTGAGAAACTGCAGGGCTTCCTAGCTGGCATCCCCAGCCTTGTGTTGCTACTGAGCACTCTGCCTCCAGAGCGGAGCGGCGGTTGGCTGCAGCTCAGAATGCGTGCCCAGTGCCTCTGTCAGTGCAGGCTGCCTGGCCCAGCCCTGCCTAACAGCACCCACATGTGACCATCACGCACGCCTAGCGAGACTTCGGGGCATGTTAGCCAAGAGCTGCTGGTCATCTAACATCTCATCAATGAATCCAGAAGAAAAACCAGGTTTTTCTAGAATTTGCTGGGACAGAGTCATGGGGTGGGTCAGCCTAGTGCTCTGCTACCTCTTGGGCCTCATGCTTCCTAGTGGCACATGCATGCAGAGAAGAGCAAGGTACTGGGAAGGACACTTGGTCAGAGCTATGTTGGAGCCAGTGACAGCTACACAAATTGACTCTACTACAGGCCACAGCTCTTGAAGCTGTGGGTACCCACGTCTGGAAATGAGCAAGAACATTACATGGCTTCCTTTCTCCTTCAAACTGAAGGATGTGTAAAATACATAAATTAAAGAAAAAGAAAACCAGGAATATAACCCCATTAGCTAAGACCAGCATAGCAAAGCATTTATCAACATCTGGTAGCTGCTAAGACCTGGCACAGTGGGGCTATCACACCTCCCCACCTCCCCATGCTGCTGTCTCCCATTGCACTGCCCTCACTGCAGCACCAAGAGGACTCAGTCACAGGGAGTCAAGGAGGGGTGACAGATTGTGAGCTCCATGTACCCTGGTGCTGCTTCTTTCCTCACCATCTCTTTTCCAAGTGCCTCAAGCACTGATGTTGTTGTACCAACTGCCAGTCCAATCAGAGAACTTCTCAGACATCTTGGAAAGAACAGTCACTCTCTGGCCCCATGACACCAGACCCCCATTGTTTTTCTACTTCAACAGTGATCAAAGAAAACTTCTGATCTGTTGATCCAGTCTTGAGACATCCAGAGCTCTGCAGTCAGTAGAGCTGCCTAACAATAATATGTCCATAACTGAACCTTCAGACACAATGATAAACAAACTCAGTGTCCACAACATTTTGTGTCTTCCTTGTTGTCATAGTCCGACTGCATTTAACTGAAGGTTTCCTTGACAAGTCAAAATTCCCCTCATTCATGCAATCCTGATTCTGGCCTCTATTGACTTAGTCTTACAGCAGCATTTTTCCTCTTCACCTTTCAGATTTAATTTCTTAGCCTGTGTCAGCAATGTATTTGATAAAATTATTGCTGGAGTGTCAAGTACTGGAAAACCCTCCATCTAACCAAGCCTGTAACAGAGTTCAGTGCTGAAACTGCCTGAAGGCACTTCATGGGGTTGATTTCTGCAAGGGTTTAGTAATGATTCACTGCTCCGCAGGGCACTGAAGGAAAGGATTAGCAGGGCACCCCAAACCCTAGCACTGGACTGGCTGTCTCCCCTCCCTGCAGCCCCTAAGGATCATTTGCTTCCCATCTCCACCTCACACAGTAGCCCCTCCCCCATGAAACAGTGAGGCCACAGAGACGGATGGAGGCAGGCAATCCTCTGTCCTCCCCAGATGACCACCTTCTACCAACAGTGGCTTTCAAAGATGCCCCCCAAGGAGGAGGATTCCCACTATGAAGACTTTCCTCAGAAAGTCTTTCTGAGGAAATCAGTTCGTAAATCTCAGGTGAAATATTCCCGCAACCAGAAAGTACTGTCAAGAAGCGCCATTTCCAGCAGCATGGCATGAATACTCCATGGTCTACCTGGTACTGGCTGTTCATGACAGATAGATGTCCCAGCAGATGTGAGTGAGCCATGGCTGCCATGTTTTGGGAGATGGGTCAGGCACAAGTCCCTGCTTCACATGTACAAGGGTGGGAGTTTTGGGTTTCCCCTCAGTAGCTGTCTGTGCATCCAGAGTACCTGGGATGGAGCCCACCAGTATGCCTGGCAGGCCAAGGGCTGCCCTGATGAAAGCCTTGAGACCAGTCAGGCCTGAGCACATTCACACATCCATCACCTGGAGGAAACACACCTGTCATGTCTTTCTAAAGTCCCCAGCCCAACTACAAGCACTTCTGGCATGAATATAGATATAACATCTGCTGAAATCTCATGTTTGGTCTTCTCAACATTATCTGAATTAATGTAGGTCATAAAATTCATGCTGCTGAGGAAACAAGTAAAAGTAATGTGATTGCAGGAGAGTAGGCAGAGTGGGTGAAGGACCCAATGCCAATGAGCTGCAGTTCCCTCACTGGTCATACACACTTTTTTAGGCAAGCCTGATGGTGTCCCAACAGCTAGTGTAACTCAGCACACCTCTGCTCCAGATACATCACCAGCAATGGTGGTCAAACCCTTGTTTCTCATCTCTTCAGCAAAGGCACTGGACAGACACAGCCCTTCCTGAGCTCACAGAGAAGGTGCATGTGCTTAGAGTGGAGACAATGCACACCCCTTGGCCAGGGTCGTGCACAGGGACAAAAATGCCCTTTCCAGTATTGTCCAAGGAGTGAAAGCAATCATGGGGTATGCAGAGAGTTATGAACCCAAATCAGGGCTTCAGAAGATTCCTTGTATAAATTTTCCATGCTGTAATTTGTCTTTTGTGAAAAACAAGTGTGTATCAATAATTAATTGCTGGAAGAATAAAAATAGCACTCATTTCACTGATAAGTTTATCACAAAACTTACTTCTGGGTTAGTTTAAAAGACTCTGGCTAAAATCCCTGATGGGACCTATGAACATCATGCTGAAATGTCACTGAGCTAGTGGGACCTGGATGTCTCCATGCTAAGGATTGGAACACATCTGCCCTGGAAACTTGGAAATGATGGCTGCATTTCCATACCATGAGAAGATGCCACTGGAATGGGAGAAGGAATCTCTCAGCAGATCAGTAGCCACTACAGATACCAGATATGCAGCACAAGTGATGAGGTGGGAAGGGAAAAGAGAGAATAGTGTTAACTCAGCAGCTGCCAGAGAAAGGTTTGTGCAGCTGGAACCTGGTGAATACCTGCTTGAATGTTCCTCCACAGGAGTGCATCTCAAGTTTGACACCAACAGCCTTTCTTCTGCAGGCAACCACCAACAGAAGAGCCCAGGCAGCTCTGGGTGGATGAGGATGGTTGGGTTGGGAGTAAGGAGGCTACAGCCAGGTCTTCATCTTAACAGGACCAGGGGGCTTCTCCACTGCCCTCAGGAGGGAAGGGATGGGGTCATGCCCATCATCCTTATATGGCTGGGGTTGTCTGTGCCTTGGTCTGGGCTAGGGGGAGGCTTCAGGGAGAGATCAGCAGTTCTCCTGGCTCCATGGAGAGGCAGTGATTGGTGTAGCTCCTTAGTGGTCATTCATAGCTGCTCTGCTCTCTTAATTTAGCCCCCCACAAGGTGCATATTGAAACGTGTGACTATTAGTGCTTCCTATTCAAGTAGGAGGGAAGAAACACAGAATTAGCAGAGCAAAAGTCCCCTCAGGCATGTCTGGACTACAGTGCTGGAATCTGCAATGCCTTCACAGAAATGTACAGACACCCCGAAACAAGTAATTTCCCTTTCAGCTTGGCTTGGAAAGTGAGTGCAGCTGCCCTCATGCCTGATACCCCCCACTCAATATATGCACTTAACAAAAATCATAACCACAGTATTTCTCCGCCTTCCCCTTGGGGTTTTCATGACTGGGATTTAGCACACAATCTGTAGAGATATATGTAAGGTGTCAACTGTTATTTAGGAATTCTTTCCTGGAATTAACTTGAAACCAGTGAATTTGTTCCAGTGTTTAGTATGATGACAAATGAACAGAAATTAATATTAAGCAGTAAAGTATCACAAGATTGCCTATGTCTTTCAGTTGCCCATGTGTTTGATACCAGCATATAGCATGATCACACACAACTGTCAAATAGGATGCTCTATATAGAAACAACATCAGCCCAAAATACAGCTACAATGAGTGTTAACCTGGTTCAAAGTTGCTTAAAGCTTACTGAGTTCTTTGAATCAGTGCACCAATTTCAAAACACACTTTTGGATGTGTTTTGACTTCATTCTTGTACAGTGTTGCTGTTTATGCTTAAGCTACTCTTACAGTAATACAAACAAGCAAATATTTACAGTGGTGTGCTTGCGTAAAGTTGAGCAGACTGATTTTTTCTTTGCCACACACAAAAAAAAAAAAAAAAGAAAAAAAAAGAAAAAAAGAAAAGAAGAAGAAGAAGAAAAGAAAATTGCCTTAAGTCTCACAGCCTGTTTCAGTGTGCAGCAAGAGGGAGCTGCCCCAAGGGGAGCTGCTCACACCTCTTCCTTATCCCCAGATACAGCCATGGCACCCGCAGGCGATTAAAGCAGTGGCCAGCCGGCTGCAAAGAACGTGAAGCTACCACACAGTTTTGACCACACAGAGCTCCAGGAGTGCCACTTCCTCCTGTTTCTCTGTTTGATTCAGGACCCAACCAGATTTAAGAATACAATAATCAGTTCAACAAGCTTTAAGAGCAAAATTTCAATGATCATGTTCCTACTAGGTACTTTCTCCTTCCCTTTTGGAGAGGCTGGCATGGTGGCAGCAAGATGAGTCGTCGCGGCTCTCCCAGATGCGTGTGCCGTCAGCGCCGATGCCCTGAGCGCCGGCGTCAGTGGCGGTCATAGGCGGCGGCAGCAGTTGGTGCGGCTGCTCCACGGGCTGTAGCGCTGTAGTAGTAGGGGGAGCCTGTGAGAGATGAGACCACTGTGAGGAAGACAAAGGTGGAGAGCTGCCAGCTTGCAGTGTTCTGACAATGGGTGATAGAGAGCACTCCAGCCAAAGCTTCAATGAAGGCTGGGTAAATAGAATGAAAATTGCATTCATTCATTCATTCTGCATGAGAAGAAGGCTAGCACTGCTCTGCATTGCTGCTTGCCATTCAATACCTTCTTCCATTCCTTCACTCAAAACATCAACTTCATTTACTTCATGAAAAGAAGTTAATTACTTTTCAGAACAGAAAATCAAGATATTCCAACCCCAACATACTACCATACTCTGACTTCTTTTAATTTTCCCCCTCCTTTTAGAAGGAGGAGGTTGACCCCCAAAGTATTCCAATTATTTCAATGAAAGCACTTGTTTACCAAGAAAAGGTCTGAAAAATATTGGTGAAAATTCTCTGTCCTGCAGGGCTAAGCACTGGTGGGTAGGATGATTACCCAAGGATTGCCAGGACTATTTGTTTGAATGAGGAAGAGTCTTTGGTATCCAGAGATACCAAACTGTCCAGCCAGCACCAGTTTTAAGAAACCTTCCAAGCACACCTGCAATGAAAGCAACTCCAATCCACCCTAAAAAGGGAATTTTCTCTCTTCAAGGTGCTACCAGTTTGGTCTGGAAGTCACCAGTTTCTTTGAATCAGTGCACCAATTTCAAAACACACTTTTGGATGTGTTTTGACTTCATTCTTGTACAGTGTTGCTGTTTATGCTTAAGCTACTCTTACAGTAATACAAACAAGCAAATATTTTGTCTTATACAAAATGTCTTTATACAAAAAGGGAATTTTCTCTCTTCAAGGTGCTACCAGTTTGGTCTGGAAGTCACCAGTTTCACATGCAAGAGATGTGAGGCACATCACAGTGTGGAAAAACCCCTCTGGAAGGACTCATACTCAGCCACATTCATCTGAGACCATCAGGGAGGTTTGGATGAGCAACAATGAGCCAATGCAAGTAACAGCTCTGGAGTAGTAAGGGCTGCAGGGTTTGTTTTCATGAGTGGCCCTGTCTGAGAGCTGCCTTCCATCCTAAGCTCCCTGCCTTCAATACACATGGGACAGCAGTCTATCAGACACTGTGAAGGGTCTTCACAGCCCTGGATGTGACTTGCTGCAGAAGCAGTGACTTCTGCTGCTTCAGTGACACAGAGGAGCTGGCCCCACCAGGAAAAGGTGATGCCACCACCTCAGTGGGGACTGTGGACCCCTTAGGAAAGCATCAGTGGCAGTGAAGCCAGAGGTGCATTTTTTGGTTGTTCCCTTCCCATCCCAGACTAGCAAACACTGCTCCTGCAGGTCCAATGGTTGCCCAGCCCCTAGGCATGGCCTGAGTGTAGCAGTGCCCCAGTCATTCTACCACCATGGCCCTGCACACCCTCTGGAGCTGGAAGGGGAACCCAGCTGGCATGCCTGGTGCTGTTGATAACGTGCTCTGAGCTGAGTCAAAAGCCTTCCCCTCTGGGAGGCTGGAGAGCCTCCTGCTGTCTCCTCTTATTGTACAGCCTCCCGAGGAACACTTTGCTGTTCACTCCAAAATTATCTGAGTGATTACTTGAGGGCTGCTGGTTCAAAAGCCCAGGCACAGAGTGAGAATCACACAGGGATTTTAGGCTACCCTAATCCCTAAAATCAGGGTAATTTGCTGTTAACCATTAGCAAAATGCAGGGCTACCTCACTGCCGTGGGTCCAACAGGCTCAATCTGACAGGCAAGCCCAGCTGTTCCTTCTAGGCTGCTTTTGTCCAGAGAGCCACATCAGGAGATCAGCTCAGCTTTCATCACCAGCCTCCAGCTTTTCATTTCCAAAGGAGCACAAGCTGATACAACCAAAAAACAGAGCACAGGCAGCATTTGCTCTTGCCCAATATGTGTAATGTGCTGCTCAGCACAGTTGGTCAGAGAAGAAAACTTCATCATGGTCAGTATCCTACCACAGCATGTGGCACTCTGATTCTGGAACCTTGAGGGATCAGAAACAGAGGACTTTGGCTACTGGAATGTGTCTCCTGAACTGTGCTGTGGCAAAACAGGAGCTTGTACACAGTGTGTGGGTCTGTGTTGTCCTCAGTTGCATCCTTACTGATGCAGACATCCAAAATCAGACAAACCCACTGTGAAGTGTTTAAACAAAGTAAAGCAATCTTCAGGAGTGTGGTCCTAGCTGACTAGAAAGACAGTTTTACTGTACACAAGAATACTCAAAGAGAGTCCGTGAAATCACTGACCGGGATAAACACTTGCAAAGATGTCTTTATACAAACTCCTAGGCAGGAGTCAATCTGACCTAGGTTTATTTACTAAAAGCAAAAATAATTTAAGCCATAGTCAATGGTGTTAAAGCAGATCCCTTCAGTAGGTCATCATTCCACTTATGTTTACACAAGTGTAGTCTTGTGTTATCAGTTGAGGCACCACAACTGCTATCCTGGGTTGGACAGATAGTCTTCTTCCAGGTAACTGACATCAGGTTAAGGAGCCCCAGCCTCACGAGCTGTATTTCCTGGAGAATACTGGAAAGCTTCACAAGGACAGTGAAAACCATTCTCATGGGTAGCCTAAAATTAAATGCTGTATACTTCATATCCCAGCCAAACTCAAGCCACTGAAAGCAGATAAAACTTCCCTGGTTGAATTGGCTACTCTTGAATGAGCAAAGGCAACCTTGAAATGTGCATGCCATGTCTAGCTGGGGTTTTGAGGATGTTCTTCGGGAGCTGCCCTCTTGGGGTGCCCAGTTTGTTGGCCCATGTCCCCTCATGGCCAGTCCAGCTGCACAGACGTCCCTGGGGATCATGGCAGGCAGTACCTTGAGGTAAAACAGCTCACAGGCCAGTGCAGAGGCAGGTGGAATGCTGTCCTCACCCACCACAGCACCAGGAGCTCAATGTGGAGCAGGCAGTGATGGTGGTCATCAGAGATCCCAGTCCCCACTGGCATCAGCACTAGCACTAGTCATGGCAGCTCAGCTCAGGCAGGAGGAAAAACACACAGGTGGAATCCAGCGGCACCAAACAATTTGACTCATGGAGCAGTGTGTGGGTCCCACCAGAGCTGGATGCAGTGCTTTCTGAGGTTTTGGGGTAAATGGGGTCTTTTGAGGGTCAGAGCCTTTGTTTTCACACTCCCTCTTCCTCTACATCTGTTCTGACTCAATGCAGCTACAAAAAGCCCAATATTTCTCCCATGCATTCCAAAGGCCTTGCATTTCTCTCAAGTTAGATTTTGCCAGTTTGCCTTTCAGCTGTGCAATCAAATAAGCTTGTATTTAAAGTGAAAAATGAAATCACTCACTCTTCCTGTCACCATGCCCCCATCCAGAACAGACTAGTCCATCCTTCTGTCATTTTTCCTTTCTAATTCATGCTATCATCAATTTACTTCTTGACACAGTCATTTCTAGTGCCTACTTGTTCTCTAATCTTTCCACAGAATCCCACAGAGGAATTGAATCTAATCCTAATTGAGAGACTCCAAGCCCTGCCCTTGCATGATGCCTTGCCAGAACTGGCAGACATGGCCCGGGGATGGTGCAGCCAAACCCCCCCAGCCCACGCACAGGGATCACATCTGCATGTGAGCAGGGAAACTGCATCAGACAGAACCCACAGTGAGCAGGATTCAGGCAAATGCTACAAGACAACCAAAACTGACTTTTTTTCTTCATTAGACAGTGTTGCTGTTATCTGTCCTTACCAGGCACATGTTGAGCTGATCCTATGCTGGTGTCCACCAGTACGTGCCAACAGCCTGAGCCCTAGACATGCATGTTTGCCTCTCATGCGCTCATGCATGTGCCTCTGTGTGCATCCCTGCACTGTACTGCTTGCAGGTCATTTGCAGGACAATATGGGGAAAAAAATAAAGGAAAAAGATGTTCCTTCCCTGAACTCTTTGTCTGGCTATGAGATGGAGATACCCACTTCAGCCACTAAGCCAGACCATACAAGTGGCCAGGGTTTATGTCCTCTTCCCAGCACATTCCCGCAGGAACTTGGGGACTGTCCTCACTCTTGCTGTGGTTGAGGTCAGACTGAGTCATTCCCCACAGCAAACATTCTCTCTGACACCAAGAGAGGTGTGGGCGCCACCAGGGTGATGCAGGATGCAAGAACATGAAGACACTGCAAAGCTGCAGCAGATAACTGACTTCTGCCCCTGCTTCTGTTGACCATTCTAAAGGACTGTGGCTTGATTGTCTGCTCTTCCCCAGGAGCCATGGGGCACAGAATTTGGGACTGCCCCAGAGCAGAGGGAGCACATTCCCCCATCTGCACTGGTTTCACGACAGCTGGGACAGAAGAGGCTTGGTGTGTGGTGCAGAGGTGAGAAGCATCAAAGCCAGGGCAGAGCAGACAGCAGGGTAATGGTGAGTAGCTGGTGTTCTGCTGGGGCCAGACAACCTATTCCCAGTGTCTGCATGAACATGGTTCTGCCTTCCCCTGAAGACACCACCACACACCCCTCCTTGCTGCTCCACACATACGGGACAAAGACTGGGGACTAAAAACCAAAGCTTTCTCAGTATTCTCATCTCTCTCTTTTTACTCTCCCCCAGATATAATTTTTCAATCCAAGTATCCTTTCCTCCACTTGCAAATCATGGCATTTCTGCTTTTAGTTCCTCTTTCACAGGTCTCAGACTTGTGTGATTGCTGTGGTGCAATTCTTCCTTGCCAGCACAGGGAATTAATTGAATGTAGGTGCTGCTAAGTGCTTACAGTATTACACTTTCATCTCAGTGAAAGGAGCAGGACTTTGTAAAACAAACTGTGTCAGGCAATGTACCAGTCCTGATTAATTTTGTCAAGGTTTCTGCTTTGAGGCTGATACTGCCAGAGCTTATTCTTGGGAGAGAATTACTAAATGCACTCACGTATACTCCTGAGAGGAGTGGAAGCATCCTGGATATAGTTCAAATTAACCTATTCTCCACTGCGTGTGCCCAGGCTCATCACACAGCACCTTCTGAGCGTGCAGGGAGACTTGGAGCAGGTTTAAAGGCCCTGCCACAGACTCCTACTTGCCCTAAAGTACCAGTGGGATTAGCAGGCATTAGGGAGAAGGGATTGTAGGATCAGCCTTCGAGTGACAAAGGTAGAGCTGTGGATAAGAGGGATCTCTGTAAGGCACAAGAGACATCTGACCCATTGACTGTAGTTGATTGCAGACACATTCTTGATCAGATCATACCACAGTACCTGGACCTACCCATGGTCAGACAGGGGATTCCCTCTCCAGGAAACTCCAGCCCCCCCAGTTCTGTGATCAGATTGAACTGAAATGGTAAGTTCATCTTTAGGCTCGCTGCAGAACAAAAACTCATGCTTCTTTTTTTTTTTTTTAATGCTGAAACAAAGTATATTGAAGAGGACAAAAATAAGGAAGCCAAGATTATATGTTTTACGTTTTCCAACAGAAAAAAAAAATCAGCATTGACATTATAGCATGAAACACTTCAATTTCAAAAAAGCTACAGTTTCTGGAAAAATATTATAGCCTCTGATTCTTTTTGCCCTTGCCTCATTTAAACACACGTTCACAGCATGCTGCTGGGTAAATGCATGAAGAAATCTGCTGAAGAAATCCCCTCCAGCCAGGGAATTAGCTTTGCTGTAAGAAGCACACATAACCGTTCATATGTCAAAGATCAGTCAGAATTTGCCCCCAAAATGCATGATCCAAAAAGGAAATGAGAAAAAGAGGATCAGTGCAGAAAAAAGGATATGGCACAGGTAAAAGGTCCTGGCAGCAAGCAGTTGTCTCATGACTGGCCTCTGTATAAAGTCTTCTGCTGACCCAGACCTACCCATCTTCAGCATCTTCAAGGCATCACAGGGACCTACCCTGCCCAACACTGTGGACAGCATGCTCTGAGCTGGTACAGGTCCATCACCTCCAATAAAGAGCTGAGCAGGCCATGGCTGCAACCTACTGCTGACAGAATGGAAGGGCCACTGCCCACACTGGTGGGGTTGCTCAGGAATGGCTTTGGGGCGGCTCCAGAAAGAGTGCACACCCTTCTAATGGAGGTGAATATCCCCAGGCAGGAAGATAGTAAACAGCCCAGGAGCCTCTCCAGAAGTCCTGTCTTCATGCAGAAGAGCAGGATGAGAGCTGGGTTGTCATTTACTTTTAGTATCATGCCAATTTCTTTAACACTTCAGAAGGAAACTCTTTTTTAAGGGTTTTTTTTGTTGTTGTTGTTGTTTTACACAAAACCTGGCTTCCCAGGCCTATCCATGATGCAGAGCATTGCTGAAGCAGCTTTCCTGATTCAAAAGGAGCTGCAAAATGAGAAATGAAGAAAGCATGGTGTGTGCTCTTGCCTCTGGCAAAAGCATCTTCCCCATGCTGCTCAACCAAAATTCTGCCAGCACCACTGGCTGTGGCCATGGAAACAGTGGGTTTAAGCACGGGGACTCCCCTGGCTTTGTGCAGCTATGCCCATCCATATTAGCTGAAGATCTGTCTGTTGATTTATGATGGAAGCGCTAACAAACCCTTAAATGTGGCACAGCAAATAACAGCATTATACCAGCACCATGGCATGAGAGGCAGAGGCTGTCTATTGCTCCCGAAGGATTTGTTTAAGGACAAGAACCATGATGAATACAGCCTGGGTGGTTCAATTACATGGGGACTCAATTACTTAAAACAAAGAAACTGGATGAAAAAAGTATGACAAAAATTCAAAATTATTGCACTGCTGGAGGTCACATATAACAGCCCTGTCATCCATAAATCTGGAAATCTCTAAGGCATGCTACTCCTGTGTTGAGAGATGACAATTAATTGGTATTTTACTTACCTCATCCATGCAAATTATGCAGGGAAAAATTCTAATTACTGCATGCTACATGTATATAAGGTCAAAGTGGGCCAGCTTTTGACGGGGTGTAAAATGGATTATGTTTATCCTTCACATGAGGGCCATGATCCTGCAGGAGTTACAGGGCTTCTGTCTCCCATTGCTCATAAGGACCATGCTGGCATCAGTGAGGCTGTACCAGTGGTCTCTTGCTGAGGAGAGATGGAGTGGGCATACACACAACTGGGAAGCAAACACAACATGAGATCAGGGAGAAATGCAAAGCACACACACAAGCAAGCAGCAATGTCATAGGAAGCAGTGGAGCTTACAATTGGCTGCAAGCAAACTGACATCACAAGTTTTGTCTGAACAGGGTCCCATACCCTCAAAAAACTTGGTGACCCTGCTTTCCAGCAATACTCTATGTCTCTGGATGGATTTTTGTCAGAAGCAGGAAGACAAGACATTTGGGCCGTCTTGTTGGCAAAGTGAACCAAGAGTAATCATGCATCCCAGTGGGGACCTGCAGTCCCATTCTGGGTCTAAACATGACTGAGGACAAGCTAGGACACACATTCTGCCCATCCCAGGGCTGGACAAACACTGCACACCTTGCACTGATCTCTCTAGACAGGGGTGAACACTTACCCAGGAGTCCAGGGTTGGGAAACCTCCAGGAGTCGTTGTATGTTGAATATTGTGGGTGGCTGTATGGGCTCCCAGAAAACTCGCTCCCTAAGTTAAAGAGATAAAGACAGAATAAAAGGTCATTTGATTTGAGATGACAGTTACCATTTTGATGTAAAGGGGCTCTCCAGTGTGTGCTCTGCTCTACTGACAGCCACAGTAAAAGCACTGGTGGACACTCTACCTTGAGGAAGGGGAATATGGAATAAAGGATTAAGTAAATGGTGCACACATCTTTTACGTGTCTTTTTTGTGCTGCAGCCCAGGCCTCTGGGACACACTGATGGGGCTGGCCTTTGCCTCTCCAGCCCTACAGGACTCAGGTGAGAAGCACAATACAAGGACAGAGCTGTCCAGATGGTCTCTGCTGCAGGATAAGACGTACCAGACAGTTTCTAGAAATTGGATACCCTTCATGGAAAACTTGTCATGGTCACAGATATTTCTCCAACACTGTAACCCAAGGAGAGGGATGTTTGCTTTAGTTTCAGACAGATTTGAACCCTGCAGATAAAAGCACAAAAAATGCTTGAAAAATTATGGCTATTTATCTCCCCATCAGCTCGCATTCTTCCCATCTGTTTGTTCTCTTCATATGTCACCTGCTTCATACTTCAGTTGCAAGGTCTTCAGAACAGAGCCTTGCACCATGGGGCTGTGACCTGGCCCCTCCACCACACAAATGCCAACACTGCTGCTGTTTTATTAGGAAATATTCCTTGAATTACAGATTTCCTCCTCTCTCTCTTTGTTCCTCCTTCCCTTCTCCCTCTCCCACATGTAAATATATAAAAGCACGGCACAGCAGGAGAAAGGGTATGTTTCCTAAGGCAAGATTTGAGGGCTGACAGGCCACAGCAGATCCTTGCCACGACCTTTGCCTGCTTTGGTCCTTGGCGCTGGCATAGCCATGACCCCATATCCAGGAGCTGCCATAACCCCAGCTAGGCAGTGGACCCCTGACAGTGTGTCCTGAGCAGCTCAAGCACCCTTGTCCCGTACAATCTATAGACCCAACCTGGAAACCACATCTGGCTCTCCTGGCCAGTGAGTAGCCATGGTTTTGACCGTTTACTGGCACACTGGTGCCAGGGAAGAGGGGATGATGCTCTGGTCACCAAAACATATGGTAAGGTCCAGGATGGCTTGATCTCCACATGATTCTGCTTCAGTGAAAACAAGCTGCCTCTCTGCCTGCATCACAAGATGAACAGACTGAGTGTGCTGACAGCCGGACCAGCCCATCACTAGTCTGCTACAGGAAGTCTCTGTTAGCATCTCTTCCTTGTTTCTTTTCTGCAGCCCTTTGGACCCATGACACTTACTAGGAGCAACCTACTCTCTCTCCCCAACACAGCTTCCATAGAGAGAAGGGCCAAAATATGCAGCAGCAAGTGCTTCCACACTTAGCACACCTTGCTGTGCCAACAACTCTTCACAAGCTCAGAGTAGGGTTTTCCTTATTGCCTCTAAGGAATGGCAGTAGTTCACCCTGTGCCATGAAAAATTGAGCTGTTTCAAACCTTCCTTCACAGGGAAGTACATAGTACCTACAATTCTTCTCAGCTCTGTCCCTATGGCTGATGGATGACTTCAGTGCCTGAAGGTTACCTCTGTCAGAGTGCTCATTCTAAACGAGTAAGGCACAGCAAAGTTGACAATGCCTAAAGAGATGCTCAGCATACTGCAGCCACTTGACATACTGCAGCCAGTGGCAAGAGCATCCCCATTGCCTTCCACCAGACAGGGATCCCTCTCTCTCCTGCAGGACACAGAAGCTTCTCTTATGTCCTTTCTGCCTCTGCATCAAAACACTTGAGGCTGTTGTCTCACCCAGAGTCCTCCCTGATTTTTCCCTGCTTCTATAGCTCCTGGGCATCCTGCTCATCTCTGGCCCAGCCTGTGTTTCTGGTATTTGCCCAAGCCTGCAAAGCACACAGGCAAAGGTCTGTCTGGGAACTTCACTTGTGAGAGTCACAATTGTTTCCCAGGCCTGAAGTCACGGTCACATTCTCCTGCCAATGTGTGGCACACTGAAATCCTTTCATTCTCTGGGTACCTGTTCTACAAGAAGGCTATCACACACCACCTTTCCCAGGGGTCTCATTTCTTCCTTTCCACAGGGAAGTGAGATTTTCAAAGGTTTAGCTCTGGTTGAGTTGCGCAAAACAGCTGTGCTGCCTGACTGACATGACACACAAAAGCAGATGGGAGTGAGCCTTGCTGCTACACCCTTCCTGAGAGCTGTGCAGTGCATGGACCCAGGCACAGAGTGGACAGGACAGGAGATGTAGATCGCTGTTGTGGGCTCTTTGCACAGAGCGCACAGAAAAGCTTGTCCTGTCATTCCTGCACCAGGAGCACTCCAGGCTTGGAAAAAAGCTCACAATGAGCTGTTTTATGCCTGCAAGAGCTTCATCCCAAGGGGAAGCATTCTCCCCTTGGACAACATGACACCTCATTTTCAGCTCTCCCAGCACTCTCCTGTCCCTTGATCCTTTCCTCCCTTCTTCCATCCCCCTCTCCCTCCCCTGTCCTATTCTCCTGGAGCTGCACAGACACAGTCCATTCCATGCTGATGCTGTGCATGCCATGGAGTGGGCAGCAGCACTTTCCAAGCGTTTATCACTGCTGCAGCAGGGCTGTGGGTGGGAATGGGCTGACATTTCATTGTTTCATCCTCTCCTGTCTTGCCCTCCTCCCCCACCATCCCCACTGCCCTCCTCCCCACACTCACACACAGACACACATCGCGGACCCTCTCTGGGGGATGCTCCAGTGCCTGTCAGGCTGAGGCTTCCAATTCTCTGTTTTTTATGCCTCAGTGGTCAGGGTGTCAAGCTCCTGCAGTACAGACCAGCCAGAAGCCCGAGGAGTCACTGAGCACCATCAGCTCAGTGACAGTATTGCTCGCTTCTTAACATACTCTGCATATCCATCAGCCTTGCTGGAGCGGGGGGAGGGGAAAAGAAAAAGAGAGAGAGAGAGAGAGAGAGAAGGAGGGTAAGAAGGAAAATGAGAGGAAAGAAACATAGAAACGTGGAAGAAGGGAGGGGAAAAAGAGAAGTGGGGGAGAAAATTTCAAGCCCTGTTTATTACCACCACAAGACTTGGGCAGACAAATGGTACAGCCCTAAGTGAAACTAAGGTAGATGAATGAACATTGCATGACTGCTTCACAAATTTCACCAGATATTCCAACGTCCATCAACTACACTTCTTGACAGCACTTCTTAGCAGACAGCCCTCGCCCCATTCAAAAACAAACACCACAGATCAGCCATCCAAGGATGCACACACGTGCAGTATGTTGCGCACACTGACTGTCACAACATGAGGAAAGGGTGGGAATCACACACATGCCTCCTTCATGTAATATGAAATAAGCTTTCTCCGCCGTAGTTCTCACCTCCATGAAACACAAAGACACAAAACAAAGGATTCCTGTGAGAGTTAGCTCACCTCTTTGACACAAACCTGTCTCTACACTCCACATACGGCTTTAGCCCTAAAGGGGTCAGACCGTTCCATCATGCTCCCAGAAGTAGAGGTAAGGAGGGGAAAGAACAAAGGCTGATTCCCAATAACACTGCTGCTACAAACCAGTGGCAAGCCCCGGGACATGCAGTCCACCCTGAGACAGTGGGACAAAGATAGACAGTCGGATGGTGGTGGATGGGCCTTCTGCTGCTGCAAAACAGTACTGTCCACTCTGCTGCATTCTTTCTCTGGGGACCCCAACTCATGTTTATCAGTCTTCTTGATTTTAAGGTAAGCTTCCTGAAAGTCTTCTTCCCAATTTGTAGAGAAGCTGAAAAGCATTTCAAGAACGAAGAAATAAATGAAAAAATATCACCATGTTTTTCATACTCCTGTGGCTTTAGAGAACTGCTGCTGCAGGCACATCCATGTACCAGTAGTGGGAATGGGCCAAGAGGGTAAGGAAAAACTTTGTGCCCTGCAGAAAGGCAGAAGGATGTCAAAGCATGACCAGCTCTGACAGAGGCCATGTTCAGCCAAGGTGTGGAAACTTCCCAGGATGGAAAAAGCCTGACCACTGTCACTACACTACATCATTCAACATGTAGAGCATCTGGCTGCAGCCCTATGAAGCATAGCAGTCATGAGTCCTAGGACTGCGCGACAGCACCAGCAGAAAACAGCAGATTAGTCATTGTCCAGCTGATGGTACTTTTGGACTGAAATGCAGAATTTGTGCAAATAGTCTGCAAAGGAGCTTCATATGCCATTTCTAAGTATAACACATAAGAAAGACCTCATGAATTAGAAGCTCCAGAGCCAGTACAGTGCAACAGGAATGTTGGAGGTTAGGACTTTTCCTTTTTTTTTCCTTCTCAGATGGAATTTTCTCCCATTTGTTTCCTCTGAGATGATAACTACGATACTTAAGAGACAAAAGACGTGGCTTGGAGGAGGGGGGCTCTAAGCTGGGGGGCTTTCTCTCAGGAAGTGCACAAATGTTCCAAGATTTTGGCTGGGGAGTGAGGGACTGCGCTCCACCTTAGCTCTCGCCCTCACTCTCAGGATCAGAGGAGGGACGGTCATGGTCTTGGTGCCAGGCTGCTGCTGTGGGGAGAATTTGCCACCACTGCAGGGTTCTGTTCTTCACTGCTTCTCCCTTTGGTAAGCCTTTGCTTGTTGAAGCCGCCATTGAACTGGGACTTTTTCAACACTGCAAACAACCCTTCCCATCTGCTCAAGTGCCTTAGGGGAAAATCTGGGACTACAACCTGTCCCCCCTCCAGAAGGAGCCTGGCTGCCACTGCCCAGTCCCGCTGTCTTCTGCCACTGCTTTGTGCTTTGTGCTACCCTTTACCCAACAGCCTGTGTCTGCCGAGACCCCCACAGCTCCTGGCATACCTTTGAGTTCTTGCTACACTTTGTTTTGCCACCCCAGATATGGTCGCCCCTGCTGTTCCAGCCTGAGGCTCCTGCTACAGTGCATTTCAGCAGCCAGTGAGGCACTAAGATCAGCTGCTCCCCATGCATTTGCCAAGGAAGCCCCTTTTCTGGAAGCCCCTTTTCGGGAAGCTCCATTTCTGGAAACCCCTTTCCTCCCT